>NC_073306.1:12533432-12623432 GCF_027595985.1 Sorex araneus
CTGGTCGATAGTTTATTTCTCTCTCCTCTCCAGTGTAGTCCAATCTCTCCTCCTACAGCACAGTTGTAGTCGCAGTTTTGGTTGTGGACCCAGTCATCATAGTTCCATCATCCTAGTCTCCTCTTAGGCCTCAAAGTCCTCTATCTTGTTACATCATCTCTTTCCCCTTATAGCATAGTTATATAGAAATTATGAAGGGTGGGAGACACAAAGGTGGGATTGAACATTGTCATAACAACAAATAGAGGTAATGTCACTTCTTCAGGGGGAAGTATTTTTTATAAGGGGTTAACTCAAGGACAAGATCTCATCTGAGGGTCCAGCACTCCAGAACTAGGAGATCCGCTCAAGGGTGGGATTCCATATATATCCCAAACAGACCCAACGACACTGAAAACAGGAGACCTAGGTGACAACCATTAGAACTGTGTAATGTGCCTGTCAAGTTGACAGGCGGGGATGGGGTAGGAGTTGGGGTTGGAGAGGGAATATGGGGACACTGGTGGAAGGAAGTGGACCTTGGAAGGAATAGTAGTATATGCCTACAAGTCAACTATCAACAACTTTTAAATTACAGTTCTTTAATTAAGTGTTGAAAAATTATGAAAGGAAGAAAGAAAGAAAGAAAGAAAGAAAGAAAGAAAGAAAGAAAGAAAGAAAGAAAGGAAGGAAGGAAGGAAGGAAGGAAGGAAGGAAGGAAGGAAGGAAGGAAGGAAGGAAGGAAGGAAGGAAGGAAGGAAGGAAGGAAGGAAGGAAGGAAGGAAGCAGCCTGGTGCTTTTGCTCTTGGGCCACTGTAAAGGGCAGCCAGACGGGCTCCCTGCATTTCCTTCCCTCTGACAGCCCTACTTACTCCCCACCCAGACACCTTTCCCGAGTTGCTGGGTTTTCATTTTTCTATCTGCCTAATAGCCTAACTCTTTCAACAAATTGATATCCCTTAAACACTTAAAGTAGTTCTCCTAGTGGTCCAGGGGAAGAACACTGCTGGTAAGGCTCTTGCCTAGCATGTGGCTGACCTGGATCTGATCCCTGGTATCATCCCCTGAACCCCAACAGGAGTGTTCCCTGAGCACAGAGCCAAGAGCAAGCCCTGAACTCTGCTCAGTGCAACATACCCCCCAAAAAACATACATATATAAAATCCCACATTAAAAAAAAAATTCTTCTGAGTGGGCCAGAGAGATATTCTTCTGAGTGAACCAGAGAGATTTACATACAACGTAAATCAGGTAAGCCATTTACATTGTATGTAGCAAACCTGGGGTTAATCTCTGGCACCACATTGAATTCAGAACCCAAACCAAGTCCTGAGCACAATTTTTTGGTGGTTCCCCCCTGCAAAATACTACTACTACTGCTAATAATAATAATAATAATAATAATAATAATAATATGATTCCCTAGTTTTATCTTTCATCAACTCACCTCTTAGATAGCCTCTTCTCGAACCCAAATGGAAACAATGGTTTTTTGTGTCACCCTTGGGTTCCTTCTTGGCCAGAGTGTTTATCTGCAGAGAGACTGCCGGAGAGGCCTCTCTGGGAATCTCCACATTCACAGCCCCACTCTGCACCACAGGGCGTGGGATGGTGGTGAGCGTGGTGTTATGTATTCCATGAAAGTCTCAGGAATGAATGAACCACACAACTGACCTCCCCTCCTCCCTCAGATTGGCATGTCTCCCGCATTTCACCAAATCTCCCTTCAGCCAAAATTTCCTCTACCTGTCCCCCCCCCCCGACACAAAAACACACATCCCAACCAAATGGCAACTTCTCCATTTCTACCCTCCCCTTTTGCCCCCTTTCCTTTTTCTTGCCAGCGCTTAAACCCACCGAGAGCTTCTTTACCCAGTCATCATTGAGATTCTAAGCTCTTGGTGTCAGATTCTGTACATTCACTGCAGTGACCAGGGCCAGCATTAAATATAATGCTTGACACTTTGTAGGTGTCTCACTAAATAGTTGTTGGATGAGTAACTCAAGGCATGCTTCAAAACATTGGAGGGGCTGGAGCAATAGCACAGCGGGTAGGGCGTTTGCCTTGCACACAGCCGACCCAGGTTCGATTCCCAGCATCCCATAGGGTCCCCTGAGCACCGCCAGGAGTAATTCCTGAGTGCAAAGCCAGGAGTAACCCCTGGCCAGGTGTGCCCCAAAAAGAAAAAACAAACAAACCAAAACATTCAAGTAGTTTTCCCCTGGGTGTGGGGCAGGAACGAATGCAGTGCAAAGTTACCACAGAGCTTACCAACAGTTTCCCCACTTTTACTAGGACCATCACTCTGGAGCAGGCGCTAATGCACAGAACCCCCTTCCACACCATGAGCCAGTGCTCCCTTCCTTCCTGGGGACACAGGAAGCCACAGACGCCAGTGATCTTGCTGTGAGGTGAGACCAGGCAAGTGGGTCTGGTCCAGGAGCTCTGAGGGGAAGTGCCGACTGGCAGATCTGACCGACACCCAGCCCGAGGCCACCTCTTCTCCACGAGCTCACGCCCTGCCCTGTGCTGAGATGACAGAGACCCCGAATGGAAGGAGAGGGGGATGGCTACGCCACTGTATGGAAAGCAGCTGCTCTGGAGCACTGCCCGGAACCACAAGGGACTTGGCATGAGTCAGAAATAAACTTGCGTTAAGTCAAGCCCCTGAGTTTAGCGACGGCGCTGTGACTGCGAGGCCCTGTAGCCCAGCCGGATCCACAAGAGCCTCTTGGATTCAGATTATGTCTGAGGGCTGGTGCAATAGCACAGCGGGTAGGGCATTTGCCTTGCATGCGGCCGACCCGGGTTCGATTCCCAGCATCCCATATGGTCCCCTGAGTGCAGAGCCAGGAGTAACCTCTGAGCATCACCAGGTGTGACCCAAAAAGCAAAAAAAAAAAAAAAATCAGATTATGTCTGAGATACGGAAGCGACAAAGCTTGGGGGTGCGGTGGGATGAATTCACAAGTTCAAAGCCCAGGTGTCCACTCTGAGCCAGAGCGCTGAGCCCGGCCCTGGGAAACAGGGGTGAAGCAGACTCACCCTCTCTCCTCAGAGAACAGGAGGAGGGGCGGTGCATGACTGAAGGGCACCATGGGGCTGGGGAGCACAGACTGGGGGCACAGTCCCGGGTTTCAGCTCAGCACGTGGACTCAGTCTCCCGAGTACCTCCAGCTACGGACCTGGTGGCCCCAGAACCACTAGGAAGGTCCTCAAAATTGCAGTGGGACATTGCCTGACTATAGCTGTACCATACGCAAGTGTAGGGCTCAGAAAGGGGGTTACTCTATTCTACCAAGTTAAGGTGCCCCTGGGCTCAGGTAAGCAAGGGCCATCCCAAGAACACTCCTGGGAGCCGGGCAGGGTCTGACTAGCCCCAGCATCACGAAGTAGTTTTCCTTCCCTCCTTTTGGCTCCTGTGTGTTAGCTCCTCTTCCTCAGCCTGTAAGAGTTCCCCAAACTCTGCAGGACTTCCCCAAGGTCTGAGCTTGGGTCTTGTTGTTTTTCTTTTTGGGTCACACCCAGGGAAGCACAGGGGTTACTCCTGGCTCATGCACTCAGGAATTACTTCTGGCAGTGCTCTGGGGACCATATGGGATGCTGGGAATTGAACCCGGGTCAGCCTTGTGCAAGGCAAAACCCTCTGTGCTATTGCTCCAGCCCCTGAGCTTGCGTCTTAGTCAGGATTCTCCAGAGAAACAAAACCAATAGGACATGCATTTATTTGTTGGTTGGTTAGTTGGTTTGCTGGTTATTTGGTTAGCTGTTTGGTTAGCTGGTTAGTTGGTTGGCTAGCTGGTTGGTTGATTAATGGGCTGTTTGGTTAACTGGTTGGTCGATTAACTGGTTGGTTGGTTAGCTGGTTTATTGGTTGCTCCTAAGGACTTTGTACCTGTTATAATGGGGACTGAAGAGTCCCAAAATCATCAAGGGAAGTTGGAACGGCCCCCCCCCCCCCGCCCCGGTTGTCTCCGGGCTGGTATCAGTCCCCAAAGTTTGAGAAGCTGGGAGGATAGTGCCGGATGATCAAGTACGAAAGCCAGCAGGTTTGAGATGCAGGGAAAGCCAGTGATCCAATCTGAGTCCCAGGGCAGGAGAAGACCAAGGACCCAGCTTGGGCAATAGGCAAGAAGAGACCTTATTCCCTGTTTCTTTGGTTGATGGAGGTCTCAAGTTGATGGAATAAGGCTCATCCACACAAGGGAAGGAAGTTGGCTCGACTCTGCCTATTGATTCAAGTGCCGGTCTAATGGAACTACACCCCCAGAGTAATGCTGGACCAAATGCCTGCATGCCCCAAGGGTGGGAGTCGGGGGGAGGGTCTGTCAAGTTGATAGAGAAAATAAAGCATCCCTGCTGGTGACTTATTGACTTAGAGCCAGCACAGCTTTGAAAGCAAAAAGTGGGGGGAGATATAGAGAGAGAGAGAGAGAGAATCCAATAGACAAGAATCAAAAACCCAAAGACACTGGACGTAATGTGCATTTGCATAGAGCAAAGCTCTACCACTGAACTCCACCTTGGACCCTTCTCCTTGACCTTCATAACAGCCCTGCAAAGTGGGATGAAATTACCCCATTCTCCAGTTTAGGAAACTCAAGATCTGAGAATGAAGTTCTGGCCCCAAGTACCGCACCTGCTGGTGGCTCTCAGATATGGGCACAGCATGGCTGCTTCTAATTCCTGCTCTGGGACCCAGTTCCTGGCTTTTGTGTCGGAGTACTCCTCCAGGCCTGTGCAGCAAGAACTACCTTCCTATGTGTTTGCTATTTGAATGAAAACTCCCTCCCCCCCACTTAATAAGAGGGAAAGGATTCGATTGTACTAATAGGATCAGTCATGGCGGTCGGGACCAGCAGAGCTGGTAGACCAGTTGATTGCACGTCTCACAAACCTAAGTCCCTTGTCCTCTCAAGCTAACCTCATCTTGCTGCTCACACACATTCCGGGAAGGAACAGTCTCTGGTTTCAAAGAAGGACCATTCAGAAGCCACTGCTCTGATGGCCCGATGTCCTCTGGGTCTATTTGCCCTGCACTTGGAGACTTCCACCATTTCTCTCCCGAAGGGTGAGGGGCAGGGCGGGGGGTCTAATGTTTCCCAGTTAGGACTGACCAGCTTCCAAATGGTGACTTGCCCTTCACTCACTGGCCAGCTCAAGCATGCGATCCAAGCCCAGTCAGGAGCCAGTAAGAAGGAAGCGGCGACACCCACCAGGGGGCCCAGCAGTGTTCAGGAGGCGGCTGCCATGGCAGGTTCTGTGGGAGAGGGGCCACGGGGGAAGGGCAGAGTCACAGCAGCCTCAGCTGCTGGCGAGACCCCTGAAGCTCCCCGGGCTGGGGGCTTCTGAGCCAGGGTCTTGTTTCCCAGAGTTCCCCAGGCTGTCACTTTGCTCAAGGTGCCAGATAAGGGTCTGAGAGGACCCGCTTCCTGTGCCCATTCCTGAGGGCCTTGCCTCACGACTGAGCAACTCCCACAGGCCACCTCCTAAGACCACCTGATGGAGGATCAGTTCTCAGCAGAAGAATTTTTTTAGCTGCCATTTTTCTTTTCTCCTTATCTGTTACTGTCACCTCGTTGCTCATCAATTTTGCTCAAGTGGGCACCAGTAACGTCTCTCATGGTGAGACTTATTATTACTATATCTGGCATATCGAGTATGCCACGGGTAGCTTGCCAGGCTCTGCCGTGCGGGCGGGATACTCTCGGTAGCTTGCCGGGCTCTCCGAGAGGGACAAAGGAATCGAACCAGGGTTGCTGCGTGCAAGGCGAACGCCCTACATGTGTGCTATCGCTCCAGCTCTTTCTCTTTATACCTATTGAAATATACCTATTGAAATTATAACAGGGTAATAATCATGTTCATATTGATGGTTTTGATGATACAGTTGCAGCACCTCCCCCACCACCAAAGCGTTCAGAGCCTCCACCAATGTCCTCATGCCCCTTTAACGCTCCTCACTCTCTTCCTCTCCCAGCCTTGCTATCAATGGCCAAGGGCTTGTCCTTGCTTCGCTGCTCTATGTTTCCACAGATGAGTGAGATTGTTCAATATTTCTTCTCTCTCTACTCATTTTACTTAATATGGTGCCTTCCAGTTCCATCCAAGCTGCAGCGAACTTCACGATTCCATCTTTTCTTGGAGTTGCACAATACTTCGTTGTAAGTATAGACCACAACTTTTCTCTCCACTTTATTGAAACACCGTGTTTTAAACAGTTGCTTGTGATGACTTGTCAGAGACACTCAATATCCCAACCCCAATCCCACCACCACTGTCACCTTCCCTCCACCATTGTCCCCGTGTTTCCAAACAGCTCTCAAGTCTGCCCCTGTTGCCAGCGCACAGTTTACTTCATATTGCTTGTTACCACTAAATGGTTAATGGAGTAATCAAAAAATACCTCTGCTGAAAAAAATTTGTGAAAACTGTTGCATCTCCCCAGGGGGACATTGTGAATCATTTTCTGAGGGTTTACTAAGTTTCTGCGTTAAGCATTTTGTGTTAGTGTTTTTGTGAGCCAAGGTAGGTTGGCTTCTACGGTACAGCCCATCGGATCTGGTGTGCTACTACTGGGATGTCAGTGTTGTATGTAGAGTTTGAAGATGTCGGCTGCACACTTCAGAAAATCCAGAATATTTAACAGGGCTGTCGGGCTGGAGTCACGGCAGCAGCTTTCTGATGCTGCCGGGGCTGGCCCGCCCCCTCTGAGGTCACCCCAGAAGACCACAGTTTTTATTATCCGCTTACCTGTCTTGAGATACTTGGGTGGTTTCCAAACTGTGTACATAATGTTGCAAAGAACAGAGGTGTTCACATAACATTGGATGTTTTTCTGTCTTTGGAATAAGTAAATACCAAGTGATAAAAATGCTGTATTAAAGACTATCCACAGAATGGGAAAGGATATTTACACAATACCCATCAGATAAGGGGTTGATATCAAGGGTATATAAAGCACTGGTTGAACTCTACAAGAAGAAAACATCCAACCCCATCAAAAAATGGGGTGAAGAAATGAACAGAAACTTTACCAAGGAAGAAATACAAATGGCCAAAAGGCACATGAAAAAGTGCTCTACATCACTAATCATCAGAGAGATGCAGATCAAAACAACCACAAGATACCACCTCACACCACAGAGACTAGCACACATCCAAAAGAACAAAAGCAACCGCTGTTGGAGAGGATGTGGCGAGAAAGGGACCCTTCTACACTGCTGGTGGGAATGCCGACTGGTTCAGCCCTTCTGGAAAACAATATGGACGATTCTCAAAAAATTAGATATTGAACTCCCATTTGACCCAGCAATACCACTGCTGGGAATATATCCCAGAGAGGCAAAAAAGTATAATCGAAACAACATCTGCACATGTATGTTCATCGCAGCACTGTTTACAATAGCCAGAATCTGGAAAAAACCCAAATGCCCCAGAACGGATGACTGGTTGAGGAAACTTTGGTACATCTACACAATGGAATACTATGCAGCTGTTAGAAAAAAGGAGGTCATGAATTTTGTAGTTAAGTGGATGGGCATGAAAAGTTTCATGCTGAGTGAAATGAGTCAGAAAGAGAGAGACAGACATAGAAAGATTGCACTCCTCTGTGGTATATAGAATAACAGAGTGGGAGACTAACACCCAAGAATTGTAGAAATAAATACCAGGAGGTTGACTCCATGGCTTGGAGGCTGGCCTCACATTCTTGGGAAAGGACAACTCAGAGAAGGGATCACCAACTATAATGTAGTTGAAGGCCATTCGGGAGAAGGGAGTTGCGGGCTGAATGAGGGCTAGAGACTGAGCACAGTGGCCACTCAACACCTTTATTGCGGGCCGTAGAAGCTAAATAGAGAGAGAGAACAGAAGGGAATGCCCTGCCACAGTGGCAGGGTGGGGTGGGGGGGAGATGAGATTGGGGAGGGTGGGAGGGATGCTGGGTTTACTGGTGGTGGAGTATGGGCACTGGTGAAGGGATGGGTTCCCGAACTTTGTATGAGGGAAGTATAAGCACAAAAGTGTATAAATCTGTAACTGTACCCTCACGGTGATTCTCTAATTACAAATAAATAAATTTTAAAAAATGCTGTATTATATGGAAACTCTATTTTTTTTTTGCCAGAAATCTTCATGCTATTTTCAGAGAGGATGAGCAAGGCGGCCATGACAGAGTTTCGCCTTTACACATCCCCGCTAACACTGGTGATTTGACTTATGCCATTCTCACTGCTGAGATCAGACCTCACTGTCATTTTGATTTTCATTTCCCTGATAAAAAGAATGAACACTTTTCACATGTCCGTTGGCAGTCTACGTGTCTCCTTGGAGAAGCATCTGGTCATCCTTGCTCCTTAGTTTTTGATGGGGTATTTTATCTTTATTATTATTATTATTTTAATAATATTATATAAGCCACCGAGAGTATTCCCACCTGCATGGCAGAGCCTGGCAAGCTACCCATGGCATATTCGATATGCCAAAAACAGTAACAGTAGGTCTCACTCCCCTGACCCTGAAAGAGCCTCCAATTGTTGGGAAAGACGAGTAAGGAGAGGCTAAAGTCTCAGGGCTGAATGTAATAGAGATGTTACTGGTGCCTGCTCGAGTAAATCGATGAACAACGGGATGACAGTGATACAGTGATTATTATTTTAATCTAGCAGAAGAATTTTTTTTAATAAATTTATTTATTTTTAATTAATGAATCACCATGAGGGTACAGTTACGGATTTATACACATCTGTGCTTATGCTTCCCCCATACAAAGTTTGGGAACCCATCCCTTCACCAGTGCCCATACTCCACCACCAGTAAACCCAGCATCCCTCCCATCCTCCCCAATCCCATCTCCCCCCCACCCCACCCTGTCACTGTGGCAGGGCATTCCCTTCTGTTCTCTCCCTCTAATTAGCTATTGTGGTTTGCAATAAAGGTGTTGAGTGGCCACTGTGCTCAGTCTCTAGCCCTCATTCAGCCCGCAACTCCCTTCTCCCACATGGCCTTCGACTACATTATAGTTGGTGATCCCTTCTCTGAGTTGCCCTTTCCCCAGAATGTGAGGCCAGCCTCCTAGCCATGGAGTCAACTTCCTGGTAGTTGTTTCTACAATTCTTGGGTGTTAGTCTCCCACTCTGTTATTCTATATACCACAGAGGAGTGCAATCTTTCTATGTCTGTCTCTCTCTTTCTGACTCATTTCACTCAGCATGAAACTTTTCATGCCCATCCACTTAACTACAAAATTCATGACCTCCTTTTTTCTAACAGCTGCATAGTATTCCATTGTGTAGATGTACCAAAGTTTCCTCAACCAGTCATCCGTTCTGGGGCATTTGGGTTTTTTCCAGATTCTGGCTATTGTAAACAGTGCTGCGATGAACATACATGTGCAGATGTTGTTTCGATTATACTTTTTTGCCTCTCTGGGATATATTCCCAGCAGTGGTATTGCTGGGTCAAATGGGAGTTCAATATCTAATTTTTTGAGAATCGTCCATATTGTTTTCCAGAAGGGCTGAACCAGTCGGCATTCCCACCAGCAGTGTAGAAGGGTCCCTTTCTCGCCACATCCTCTCCAACAGCGGTTGCTTTTGTTCTTTTGGATGTGTGCTAGTCTCTGTGGTGTGAGGTGGTATCTTGTGGTTGTTTTGATCTGCATCTCTCTGATGATTAGTGATGTAGAGCACTTTTTCATGTGCCTTTTGGCCATTTGTATTTCTTCCTTGGTAAAGTTTCTGTTCATTTCTTCACCCCATTTTTTGATGGGGTTGGATGTTTTCTTCTTGTAGAGCTCAACCAGTGCTTTATATACCATTGATATCAACCCCTTATCTGATGGGTATTGTGTAAATATCCTTTCCCATTCTGTGGATAGTCTTTGGATTCTGGTCACTGTATCTTTTGCGGTGCAGAAGCTTTTTAGTTTAATGTAGTCCCATTTGTTGATCTCTGTTTTTACTAGATTGCTTAGTTCTGTGTCACCTTTGAAGATACCTTTATCTTCAATATCGTGGAGGGTTTTGCTGACCTTGTCTTCAATGTACCTTATGGTTTGTGGTCTAATGTTGAGGTCTTTAATCCATTTTGATCTGACTTTTGTGCATGGTGTCAGGTCAAGGTCTACGCCCATTTTTTTGCATGTGGTTGTCCAGTTGTAGCAGAAGAATTTTTAAGAATCATATATTTTAAATAACCTATGGCAGCTGAGAAACAAAACATTTTTAATCTGTATCTTTTGCTGAGGCTTCTTTAGCCCAAGAACCAGGAACTTTTCTTGCTTGGGATAAAACTTCAACTTTATCATTCCCGGGTTTCGGCACCAAAAAAAAAAAACAAAAAAAAAAACCTTCAACTTTATTGGGATAAAGGGCAATATAAAAATAGGATTCTGAAAGTTGTAAGCTGTGTATATTGAGTACGCAGGCGTGCACTTCTGAGTGTAAAATAGTCCTTACCTATGGTTACAATTAGATAAAGACCTAGACCTACATCAAAGTCTTCCAACACCCATACAAACATCAGGGATTTATCTAAGCATATTGGCCCCATGAACATACAAGGCTGAAAAATCATGTAGTCTGAGTGTGGCACGTGGCTGATCAGACAGGTAGGCTCATCAGTCTATGTTTTATGTCTGGCCTGACAATGGTGCTGTTAACCTCCAAGTGCAGGGCTAAAGAGAGAGCACAGCAGGAAAGGCACTCGCATTGCATGTGGTTGGCCTGGGTTCTATTCCCAGCACCACATATGGTTCCCCAGACCCTGTCAGGAATGATCCCTGAGCACAGAGTCAGAAATAAATGCTGAGCAATGTGGGTGTGGCCCAAAGCCTCCCCCATCTACCCCCTCCCCAAGTAATTAATACCCAAATGGCAAGACAAAATGTTTCCACCTTTAATTACCTTTTGTAATAGCTATGTTACAAAATGCTTGTTCTTCCCATGTGAGATACAAGTTCTTGTGATTTCAGAGAAAACCTTTTTTTTTTTTTTTTTTTTTTTTACAGGTGGACAAAAAGATTTATTGGGAACTTTCTGGCAGATTGGTGGCCTCTTGTCCCATTAGCAAACAGCTTTGGGGCCAGAGAGACAGCACAGATGGGAAGGCATTCGATCTTCAGCATCCCAGATGGTTTCCAAAATACCGCCAGGAGTGATTCCTGAGTGCAGAGCCAGGAGTCAGCCCTGAGCACTGCTGGGTGTGGGCCACCCCCTAACCCTCTCAAAAATAAAACAAAACCAAACAAAAATCATCTTGTCTTCACGGTCACAAGAAGTGGTTTTACTAAAGAACAGAAGGATATTAAGGATAGATTGCACCAAAGTGAACATGAAACGCCCTCCTGGGGTCCCCCGAGCCACTCCTGGCCTTACTTGCAAACCTGCAAGGGTGAAGATCTTCCCTTCGCCTGTCAAATGTGAAGCATCTGGGGAAAGGGTAAACTGAGACCTTGTCTTTAGGCTTTGGGCGAGGGGAGAGGCAAGAGCACTCAGAGAAAACTTTTGTTGTTTTTTGTTTTGCTTTTTGGGTCACATCTGGCAATGCACAGGGGTTACTCCTGGCTCTGCACTCAGGAATCACACCTGGTGGTGCTCAGAGGAACATACGGGATGCTGGGAATCGAACCCCGGTCAGCCGCGTGCAAGACAAATGCCCTACCCGCTGAACTATTGCTCCAGCCCCTCAGAAAAACTTTTGGAGCTATTTCTTCATCTGGTGATTCTCAGCCTTTATTCCTGGCTCCAAACAAACCGAAAATAAACACGCATGCCTTCACCAGGAACTACTGGTAGCTCAGAGGGCAGAGACAGGCCAGGGAGGAGGGGCAGGAGGCCTGCATTTGTACACGTACCCCAGGAAACCGATATACCCCAGGAGACCGTTAATGTGGGTTCCCAGCAAGTGGAGCCAAGGATGGGGCTGTCCCTCTCAAGGGTCTGGCCCGTGCTCTGCCGGACAATCTCACTTCAGTCCTGGTTGCCCCCATGCACACGCACACACACACACACACACACACACACACACACACACACACACACACACACCGGCTTAGATTGAAACCATTTTTCTTCATTAAGACAATTAGAAAAAATAATTCTGATCTCCTTGGCTCACTCGGCTTCCTTTGTATCTGTGCTGGAAAATTAGACACAGCTGGGACGGGCCCTGTCAGGAGGCTCCGGACCTCAGGATCTAAGACTCAGGAATTCCTGCTCCTTCCGAGGCCGGACTTTTGATCCCATGAGCCTCAGTTGTCTTCCTCAGAGCCAGATGCTCCTGCCACCCTCCTGGATTTGCAGGGATTTCCACGCAGCCGCCGGATGATGAGCCTTTGCAGAATCAGCTGCTTTTGAATTCCCGACTCCACTTCCAAGCGCTGTCCCCCACGCTTGTCCCTCGTGACAGCTATAGAGTCCTTCACTGGACTCGTGTCAGACTCTTCTCCCCCACTGTCCCCGCAGTGGGAGTTTGGACCGTTGCCTGTTTTCCTTTCCAAGGAATTGGACAGCTCTATCTTTCAGCAGATGACTTCCCGCCCCGCCAGTGATGTCCTGAGAGTAAATTCTCAGAAGCAGAATTACTGGATCACAGGGCGGGAACAGCCCTGGAGCCCTTGGTGTGTTGCACCAGAGGAGTTTGCTCAGGCTAAGCCGACTGTCAGCTGGACGAGCTCTGCATGATGGGGGAAAGATCGTGGGCAGTTTCTCTCTCTTCTCTGCATGTTCTTGTACAAACCCTCCTGGAAGAATCAGTCCCAGCCTCTCATCCTGGCACTGGGTGTAGAACTAAGCAGAGAAGGGGGGGGAAAAAGGGCCTGAAAAGTGCAGGGCTGAGAGGCTTCTCTTCGACTAAGACAGTGGGACAGAAAAGAAGATCTTGATTAAGAAGCTGGGAAAGCAAAATGGAAGGTGCAGGGAGAACCTCAAACTAGAGGCCGCTGATAAAGCTGAAGCAGAGGGTGTGAGTCGAGAGCTTCAGAAATGCAAAAGCCAGACCAGCACAAGAGTGATGAGGACAGATGCATCGAGAAGGCGACTCCTAAAGGCTTCCGAGTGATGCTGTTCAGATCTTAAACGCCCTTGCTGATACCATTTATATATATATATATATATACATATATATATATATATATATATATATACTTTTTCGGTCACACCAGCAATGCACAGGGGTTACTTCTGCCTCTGCACTCAGGAATTACTCCTGGCAGTGCTCGGGGGACCACATGGGATGCTGGGAATTGAACTCAGGTCAGCCACATGCAAGGCAAACGCCCTGCCCGCTGTGCTATTGCTCCAGCCCCAGCCTATATATTTTGAAGTAATGTGACTAGCAAACAGAGCCTCCCCATTGTTAGCATCCTGACAAAATGAACCTCTTCCTGTGACCAGAGATTATCTTTATCCCTCCTAAGGCTTTTTTTCCTGAAAGTCTACTAGGGCGCGGGGTAGGGTCACGCCCAGCTGTGCACAGGTATTACTCCTGGCTCTGTGCTCAGGCTTCACTCCTGGTGGTAGCTTAGGCAACCATTTGGGGAACCTGGGATCAAACCCGGGCCAGCCATGTGTGAGGGAAGTGCCCTGCCCACTGTACTATCACTCTGGCCCCGGAGTTTTTTCTTAAGGTACAGGGAGGTGGAAGACTGGACTTCCTCCCTGCAGGGAAGTGGAAGATCAGGATTCCACCCTGAGATGGGGGAGCACCCCAGTTTAAATCCCTGGCACTGCATAAGGGCTCTGAGAACCCCCAAGGTTCACTCCTGAGCACAGAATCAGGAATAGTCCCTGCACGCTGCCAGGGGTGACTCCCCCAAACCAGCAACAATAAAACTCTGTCCATCCATAAAGGCCGGGGGCTCAGATGACCCCGAAGCACCGCCCTGAATTGGGAGTGTGGAGGTGAGCCTTCAGCAGCCGACAGCAGGGGTTCCTCAGGCTGAGGGGTCCCCTCAGGAAGGTGTGAGGGCCGGGGCCAGGCACTCTGTAGCTGAGGCAAACTCTGGGCTCCTACCAGCTGCCGACACTCTTTTTTTTTTCTTCTTGGGTCACACCCAGCAATGCACAGGGGTCACTCCTGGCTCATGCACTCAGGAATCACCCCTGGTTGTGCTCAGGGGACCATATGGGATGCTGGGATTTGAACCCGGGTCAGCTGCGTGCAAGGCAAATGCCCTACCCACTGTGCTATCACTCCAGCCCCCAGAGCTGCCGACACTCTAAATTTCCTCAGGACCACGCACTCTGGTCCCAAGGTCAACAGGTGCAGAGAGGGGCTGGGTATGTCCCCAGCAACCATGACGGGCCCCTCTCTGGGGCAGTGGTCCTGGAAGCAAGACTCTAGTGGACACCTTTACCTGAGAAGGTTAAGAGGCACCAACAACCCCCCCCCCCATTTCAATGACAACGCAGGCTCCCCGCACCCTCCTCCCCGATCCACCCCGCTCTGGAGCCTGGGGTGGCTGACCCGGGGGAGGCCTCAGAGCTGCACGGCAGGCCCCGTCAGTGCGCCCCTCACAAGGCTTCGGCACGCAGCTCGCGCCCGGCAAGTTTGGGTCAAGGAGTCCCAAGACACGGCTCACGAGGTCATCCAGGTGCCCGGCATATTTTTCCCGGCCCCCTTGGGGGACATTAGCGCCATTTCTTCTTGGTGATGAGCGTCAACTCCCCCTGCCAGGAGCCTGCTGAGACCAGAGAATGAGCCGCAGCTGGACGGGAATGGAACGCTTTCCTCGCGCCTGGAGGAAGCAATTTCCCCTTTGTGAGGTGTGTGGATGAGGCACAAATCCCACCAAGCGGGTGTGTGTGTGTGTGTGTGTGTGTGTAAACAGGGGTTTTCAGTGGGGCTTCTCTGACCCAAATGCTTTGATTTCCAAACCCTATGCCCCCCCTCGCTGGGCCCACCGCACCCGCTCCAGGGGCTGGACACCCCCTTCTATCTTGTCACTCTCTGTGGGAAGGACAGCTGCCCAGATTCGGGACTGAGACACCTTGAGGTCTGACTCTGCTGTGGAGCGCGCCTCCTCTCCCCCGTTGCCGAAACCCAGTGCTCCTCACAGCCGCTCCCGCCTAGAGAGGAGGGCAGAGCTTCGACGCCGCGTCTCTTCCTGCTGGTGTCATGTCTACACTCGCCTTCTCGCACACTGTGGGAATCGAGGGGTTTCGGAGATGGAGAGAGACCCTGAGGATCGGACAGTGGCACCAAGACCCGGTGGGGATCGGCTCCGAATATACACCGCCAGGGACCAGAAGGGACCTGCACAGAGGGACGGGGCAAGTTCTCAACATCTCCCCCAGGAGCCCTACACCTGCAGAGCGTCCACGGGTGGCCCGAGTCTCTGCTCTGGGGCGCAGACTCCTGCAGGAAGGCGGGTCACTCAGAGGAGAGCAGGACTCCCCAAAAGTGACTCCGGGGCATGGCCAAGGAACAAGTGCTTTTCTGTTTTTTGTTTGTTGGATCACTCCCAGTGGAGCTCCAAGGCCACTGCCAGCTCAGTGCCTGGCCCCCTCTCCTGGAGGTGCTCAGGAGACCCCGTGGTGCGGGGGATTGAACCTGGGTCTCCTGCATGCAAAGCACGTGCTCAGCCCATGTGGCTATTCCTCCAGCCCCAAAGAACAAGTTCTTTAAAGGAAAAGAACTGTATTTGGGAGGGCGCTTGGAGCTTATCTGGAAGTGCTCAGGGCCTTGTCTCTACTGTCCATGGGTGTCAGTCTCATATTATGGACCTAACACTTTTTTTTTCCTTTTTGGGTCACACCCGGTGATGCACAGGGGTTACTCCTGGCTCATGCACTCAGGAATTACCCCTGTCGGTGCTCAGGGGACCATATGGGATTCTGGGAATCGAACCTGGGTCGGCCACATGCAAGGCAAATGCCCTACCCGCTGAGCCATCCCTCCAGCCCCCATGGATCTAACACTTTTTTACCTTAAAACCTGAAGCTGTGGAGTTGAAGCTAGTACACCAAGGTGGGTCTTTCCCTTGCATGCCGCCAATCCAGGTTTGATCCCCAGCACCCCATAGGGTTCCCTGCACCCCCAAGGAGGAAGACCTGAGTGCCATTGAGTACAGCCCAAAAGCAAACAAAAAAGATACTGGAGCAGGTCCTTTGACCTTTCTGCACGCCCCTTCAGCCCCCTCCACCAGCCTAGATCTCCCTTCTCTTCCAACTCTAGTAATCACACTGATTTCTCTTTTTATGAATTGGAGTTTGTGTGTTTGATTTTATTTTTTTGTCTTCATAGATAAGCGAGATCAAATAGTATTTGCCTTTGACTTATTTCACTTAGTCTGATGTCCTCCGGGCCATGACAGTTGTTTCATATGGTAGGATTTATTATATATATTTTTACTTTTTGGGTCACACCCAGTGATACACAGGCTCATACATTAGGTAATTACTCCTGGTGGTGCTCAGGGGACCATATGGGATGCTGGGAATCGAACCCAGGTCGGCCGCATGCAAGGTGAACACTCTACCCGCTGTGCTATCACTCCAGCCTGGTAGGATTTCCTTGGTGTTTTATGTGTTTTGATATTTTGGCTGAGAAATACTCCATTGTACTGAGACAGCTAGATAGCAGGTCAACATGCCATAACATGTTTCTTTTTACTTTAAAATTGAATCACCATGGGATACACAGTTACAAAGCTGCTTATGATCGTGGTGCAGTCATACAATGTTCCAACACCCATCCTTTCAACAGTACCATTTTCCACCACTGATGTCTCAGTGTTCTTCCTGCCACATGCACCCCCACCTGCCTCTATGGCAGGCATTTTTCTTCTATCCCTCTGTCTCTCTCTCCCCACATTTTTGGGCATTATGGTTTGCAACAGATACTGAGAAGTCAACATGTTTGTTCCTTTACCTCCTCTCAGCACACAGTTCTTATCCAGAGAGATCATTTCCAACTCATGGTGTTCACAGTGCTCCCTTTTCTATCCCAAGTGCCTTCTCCCATAACTTCTTTACACATTCACCCATCAGTTGTTTTCAAGTCTTAGCTATTATAAGCAATGTGACTGTGGAACTTTTTATTTTTCTAGAGTATGTTGGCATGTCTCAGAATGCTCCTCAAAATACAGCTGTGTGCCAGAGATTAACCTCCATTTTTCTTTTGGTGGGTGGGCCACATCTGAAGATGCTCAGGACTTACTTGTGGCTCTGTGCTCAGGGATCACTCCTGGTGGTACTTGGGGAGTCATCTGGGGTGTCAGGGTTCAAACCTGGGTCAGCCATGTGCAAGACAAGTGTCTTACTGTGATATCTCTCAGCCCCCTCCAAGTTTTTTGTGATTAATCATAGTGTAAAATAGCAATGAAGTTACTTTATAGTCACAGAGCACTATATGTACCACACACACACACACCCTCGCCCACATATCCCGACCCTTACACTTGGCAACTGAGCTTTGAACACTCTCTCCCTCCACCAGTGTTCCAAGGCTCCCTCCACCACCTTCTCCTGGTCCGTGCCCTCACGTCTGTCCCCACCTCCAGAACTTCATGGTCTCCCAAAGGCCAAGTCATAGCTGCAACTGAAACAGAGCAGGACAAGGTGGGACAGGAACCACTTTTCTATTCACGGATGATCTGCGAACATCAGCTAAGCATCTGCTGGGAAGAACAGGGACAGACCAGGCAATGGGTCCTGCTCTCCAGAAACTGGCAGCTATGTGTGTGTGGGGAGGGGTGGTGGGGAGGCCAGGGTCAGGGGGAAGACCGAGCTGGACTCATCAGTGACCTGGACCAAGGCTGCTCCAAGTCACCCGGAGCCTGTGGCTCCTTCACCCAAGGAGACGTCTCAGCACCCTCAGCTCCTCGTGAGGCTGCGAAGGGAGAAGAAAGATGCGAAGGAAGAAGGAATGACGTCAGCAGGGAAGTATCCGGAATGATGTCAGCAGGGAAGCGCACGGAATGACGTCAGCAAGGAAGCACACGGAATGACGTCAGCAAGGAAGTGCCCGAAATGACGTCAGCAGGGAAGCGCCGCTGCACCAAGGAGCGGCTGTGCCAGACTCAGCCCTGCACCCACCAAGCACATTTCAGAGAAAACTAAACAAACTTTCCCAAACTTTCCACTCTCGGGGTTATTTTTATTTTGTGATATTTTACAAGCCTCAGAATGAAATTGGAAAGAAAAAATAAAATTGCCCTTCCCCGGCTGCCTTTTATACGGCAGTTTGTAAGGGTCCGGGTGAGCTAGAACCCGTGAGAGCACCAGGCCCCAGGTTCACACTCGCGCAGGGGGGCCACGGGCCGAGAGTTGGTGACTGCAGGGAGCGCAGCCGCAATCAGCGCGGGCCTGGCTCTACCCAGCCTGTGTGGTTCTAAGCGGTCTAATCAGCCCTGCTCTGCACAAACACAAATAAATAAGAATCGACGTTACATGGGGCAACAGCACGGCGTGCCCTGCGCGATGAGAACCGGCTGAGTTGCCGGAGCCCGTGGCTTACGGAGCGGGCGGCCGGGCAGGGCACTGGGGGACACCCGGGCACCAGCCCCCACCCCTTGGGGTGGGGATGGAGGGACAGAGGCCTCACTCAGATGGTTCTGGGGGCCCTTGTGGGGCAACCCCCACCTCCCCAAGCGGGCTCTGTCCTGGCTCCCGCACCTCCTGGGCCCACGAGCTGGCGTCTGCTGCCCGCTTTGCTCCGGAATTCGAGCAACAGACGCCAACGTGCAGGCCGGCGAGAGAGGTGTGTGTGTGTGTGTGTGTGTGTGTGTGTGTGTGTGTGTGTGTGTGTGTGTGTGTGTGTGTGTGTGTGTATGTGTGTGTGTGTGTGGAGTCCAATTGGAGGGCGCAGTGGTGCCAGAGAGATGGAAAGGGGGTGTCTGTGGAAGGACAGGGTTCTAGCCGCGGGTCTGGACCTGTTCTCTGCCATCCCAGGAACCTCCCCTTGCCCACCCCTCCCCCTCAAGGCCTCTGGGCACTGGGATCCTTCTTCCCCGCTCCCACCTTGCATCTTTTGTGTCCCCTCCTCCCCGTGAGTAGGGGGGAGGGTCCACCATGCAGACCTGAACTTGAACGATGTTCCCTGTTCCCTGACACAAAACTCCATCTAGAGACTCATAGGCTCAAGGCAAGGTTTTCCCTACTTCCGCTGAGTCTGTCTGTCTGTCTCCCTCCTTTCTCTCCCTCCTCTCTCCCCCTCCCTCCTTCTCCCTCTCTCCCTCTCCTTCCCTCCCCCTCCCCCACCTCTCTCTCCCCTTCCCAACTCTCCCCTTGGTCTCTCACCTTCCAACACTTCCTCCTTCCTCACCTTTCCCCATTTGACTTCCCCTTCCTCATTTTCTTTTTTTTTTTTTTATTTTTGGGTCACACCCGGCAATGCACAGGGGTTACTCCTGGCTCTGCACTCAGGAACCACCCCTGGCTGTGCTCAGGGGACCATATGGGATGCTGGGAATCGAACCCCGGTCAGCTGCGTGCAAGGCAAACGCCCTACCTGCTGTGCTATCGCTCCAGCCCCCCCCCCCCCTTCCTCATTTTCCCGTCTTGGATTCAGTGGCTTTCACTGGGGCGAAGTGGACTCTTCCTCAAGACTCCTCTTTAGTGTTCCTCAGCCCTCCTGGGGACGTCAGTCCCTGCTTTCATGACCTGGGGGTTAGAGGAAGTTCCCGATGCCTTGGCCAGGACCAGAGACTGGACTTCACAAGGCAGGGACAGAGTTTCGGCTGCCAGAGCATCCCAGGGCAGAACCGTAGCTGGTGATGGCTGGAAGGGACGCGACACCTGTACACAGAGGAGACGCTGGCTCCTGTCCTGTCACCGCACCCAGTCACCCACTCCCTCCAGCAGCCCCGGGGCCCTGGGCACGGGTGTGGAATAGAAGGTTCTGGCCCTGGTTACACTCCGGGCAAAAGAGAGATGGTGAGGTGGGGAGAAACGACATGAAGAAGCAAAATCGGGGGCTGACAGGGAAGACGGCTGACATCTCCCTTTCCTTTTCTGGTGGGCTGGGGGAGGACGCTAAAACTGTCTTCAGGAGGTCCAGTGACCCATCTGAGATTGCTTGCCCAGTGGACACGGTGCTGCTCCACCCTGAGTGCCGGGGAACCCGGGACACCCGGCAGCGCCATCTGACAGTGCTCTGGCCTCCGTGGCTGCACCTGGCGATGCGCCAGAGATGGCACACTTCCGGGAATCGAACCCGGGACAGAAGCAGCTGGGCACGTGTCCTAAGCCCTGTACAGTCTCCACGCCCCAGGATCCCTTTTCTCTACCCTGGCTCCACCGCCCCCATGCTCCTCTCTCATTCGATTGGCTGATCAGGAAAAGACTGACGTTCCCTCTTAAAGTCATGCACGTAGTGAAGGCCATGGGGCCAGAGAGGGGGGACGCCAAGACAGGCAGAACCCAGCCACCCCCCCCCCCGCGCCGTGCCTAGTTCCCTCCCCTCCCCAGAACACCCCGAGGCAGGGGCCTGTGCACGCACTCCTCTGCAGAAATGGTGCCAAGTCCCAGCAGCGGCCGGGGTGCCCTTCAGCCACAGACGGCCTGGGTAGATGCATAAGGCTTCTTGGCTTGCAAAACAAATATTTATTCAGAACCCACATAGCATGGCGCATAAGTTCCTGACAGCCGTGGGCAGTTTCTAACTCACTTATCGTTTATTTTTAATTTGTTTTTTAGTGCGTATATTTTCTGCATTAGGCCTGGAATAAACAGAGTTCAGAGTAGAAGCTGGGGGCGTGGCAGAAGTTATACCCAAAAACCTGTGCCTGCCTGCAGACGGCCCCTGTGTTCTGGTTTCTCATCAGGCCCTGAGCAAATTCAGTCTGATTTCCAGGGAGCGAGTACTGCATTTCAGGGTGGTCTAACGGGCTAAAGAAGGAAGAATGAAGACAGGTGTGCATTGGGTTAAATCTCGGGGTCAGGAGGTGCTGGTTGGTTCTCACTGTCTCTCTCTCTCTCTCTCTCTCTCTCTCTCTCTCTCTCTCTCTCTCTCTCTCAATGAATCACCATGAGATACAGTTACAAAACTTCCATGTTTGAGTTTCAGTCATATAATGATCAAACACCCATCCCTCCACCAGTGCACTTTTTTCACCACCAATGACCCCAGTATTCCCCCCTTGCCAACCTTCCCCCTGCCTTTATGGCAGACAATTTCCCACATAAATACTGAGAGGCTATCACGATTGGTCCTTTACCTACTTTCAGCACACATCTCCCATCCCGAATGATTCCTCCAACCATCATTGACTTAGTGATCCCTTCTCTAGCCCAGCTGCCTTCTCCCCCAGCTCATGAAGCAGGTTGCCAACCATGGAGCAATATCCTGACCCTTATGTCTACTGTCCTTGGGTGTCAGTCTCATATTCTGTTATTTTATATTTCACAAATGAGTGCAGTCATTCTACGTCTGTCCCTCTCTTTCTGACTCATTTCACTTAGCATGATACTCTCCATGTCCATCCATTTGTAAGCAAATTTCATACATTCATCTTTCCTGACAGCTGCATAGTATTCCATCGTACCAAAGTTTCTTTTTTTTTATAATTTATTTATTTTTAATTAGAGAATCACTGTGAGGGTACAGTTACAGATTTACACACTTTTGTGCTTATACTTCCCTCATACAAAGTTCGGGAACCCATCCCTTCACCAGTGCCCATTCTCCACCACCCGTAAACCCAGCGTCCCTCCCACCCTCCCCAATCCCATCTCCCCCCCACCCCACCCTGCCACTGTGGCAGGGCATTCCCTTCTGTTCTCTCTCTCTAATCAGCTGTTGTGGTTTGCAATAAAGGTGTTGAGTGGCCGCTGTGCTCAGTCTCTAGCCCTCATTCAGCCCGCAACTCCCTTCCCCCACATGGCCTTCGACTACAATGTAGTTGGTGATCGCTTCTCTGAGTTGCCCTTTCCCCGGAACGTGAGGCCAGCCTCGAAGCCATGGGGTCAACCTCCTGGTACTTATTTCTACAGTTCTTGGGTATTAGTCTCCCACTCTGATATTCTATATACCATAGATGAGTGCAGTCTTTCTATGTCTGTCTCTCTCTTTCTGACTCATTTCACTCAGCATGAAACTTTTCATGCCCATCCACTTAACTACAAAATTCTTGACTTCCTTTTTTCTAACAGCTGCATAGTATTCCATTGTATAGATCGTACCAAAGTTTCTTTAGCCAGTTTGGGCTAAATCTTTGGGCAGTGGGATTGTTTCAGATTCTGGCTATTGTGAACAGTGCTGCAATGAACATACAGGTGCAGATTTCATTTCTACTGTGCATTTATGCACCCTTGGAGTATATTCCCAGAAGTGGTATTGCGGGGTCATATGAAAGCTCGATTTCTAGTTTTTGAAGGACTATCCATATTGTTTTCCAGAAAGGCTGGACCAGTCGGCATTCCCACCAACAGTGAAAGAGTGTCCCTTCCTCCCCACATCCACGCCAGCACTGGTTGCTTTTGTTCTTTTGAATGTGTGCCAGTCTCCGTGGTGTCTCACTGACTCTCCTAACGGCTCACTTACCCTGTGTCAGTTTGGGGACGGCATCTCCCTGAAATCCTCAGCCAACTGGGCTAGACACTCCAAGTGAGGGTCTAAGACCCGAGGCGGCTCCTGCCCCAGGGTGCCAAGGATTATGGGGGGCCCACATGGAGGTGCTGCACCTGGTGATGCTCTGGTGCCGTGTGAGGCTGGGCATCCAGTCTGGGCTGTGCGTCCCTGCGCCCTGACCGCTGTGCAGTCTCTCAGCCCAACTCAGGGCCCTGAGCCTCATTCACTCTTTGGACCACACCAGCATCTCTCCAGCACATCCGTGTCGGGGCCTAGGAGGGACCTGGTGTTTCCAGCCAGAAAGACAGCAGTGAGCGTGGGGAATCCAGTCTGGGGGGGACCTGACATTGGGGGGAGGAGCAGACAGGTGGCAAATACTGCACAAGCGTTAGGCCTGAGGCTCAGGTGCAAGGAGAAGGGTCAGCGGGAGAGATGAGGGGAGGGGGCAGGCTGCCACCTTACAGAGGGTGCTGGGTCAGGGGGCGAGGGTTTGTGTGGGGGGTGTGGTGCCACAAGGCCCTGACTTAAAGGCGGGGAGACGAGCAGACAGGGCAGAGGGGCCCGAGAGGGGGCCCAGGAGGGAACATGAGGTTCCACTTTGATTGCTTTTCCCCCCTGAGCTCTCATTTCCTGTTTGGTTGCTTATATAGCTTAAAGAACTCTTCAAGGGGCTGGAGCGATAGCACAGCGGGGAGGGCGTTTGCCTTGCACATGGCCAGCCTGGGTTCAATTCCCAGCATCCCATATGGTCGCCCGAGCACCGCCAGAGGTAATTCCTGAGTCCAAAGCCAGGAGTAACCCCTGTACATCACTGGGTGTGACCCAAAAAGCTAAATAAAATGAAATAAAAAATAAGACATGTCTTCACTGGGCAGCTGGAGAGATAGCACAGCAGGTAAGACGCTTTCCTTGCATGAGTCTGACCTGGGTTCTATCCCAGGCATCCCATGTGGCCCTCCGAGCACTGCCAGGAATGATTTCTGAGTGTTGAGCCAGGAATAATAACCCCTGAGCATCACCTGGTGTGGCCCAGAAACAAACAAAAAGCTTCCTGGGCGGAGCCACACCTGCGAGTGCTGGGGGTCACTCACAGCCATGCTAGGGCACAGTGCAGCTTTGAGAGCAAGTCAGGGTCCTGCATGCAGCCCCCTGAGCCGTCCCCACGCCCAGGGTTTCGTAGAACTGACCCTTCACCGGGGCGTTGGTTGATAGAGATGGGAGGACCGGGCTGTCCGGCTCCTCCTGGCAGGCTCGTGAGGCCAGCTAGGATTCTCCGTGCGAGTTCTGGTAGCGGGTACCCTACTTGTCCCCTGTCCCCTGCCTGCAGGATCTTGCCTCCGTCCTTTCCCAAAACCAGAGAAGACACATGGCCTGGGGAAGCTGGAGCCCTGGCGGGGAGACTGGAGCCCTCCGCAGGCCAGGCCAGACACCCAGGGAGGGGGGGCTTCTGTTTAAGGAGGCCCCAGCTCCGTGGGGGTGCAGGAAGGCCTCTCGGGGGGCCGGGGAGGGCATGGTTTCCGTTCCCACCTTGTTCCAGGCAGGGGGAGGAGCCTTTTCCAAGCGCAATTTCATTAACCTCATTAACCTTTAGAGTAAAAAGGATATTTTTAATTTAAATTTTACTTACAATGATTATTTTGGTTTTGCAGCTACAGCCAAGGGATGCTCAGGGCTTGCTTACACTCTGCCCTTGGGGATTACTTTTGGCAGTTGCTTCGGGGACCATATGGGTGGCAGGGATCAAACCTGGGTCTGCCACGTGCAAGGCAAACGCTCTTCCCTACCTGCTGTGCTATATTGCTCCAGCCTCTACTTTTCATTTTTAATTTTAATTTTTGTGATTTTTAAGGCCAAATCTTGCTTTTCTCAGGGCTTACTCCTGGCTCTGCACTCAGGAATCACTCCTGGTAGTCTCTGGGGACATATGGGGTCCTAGGGATCGAACCCGGGTCAGCCATGTGCAAGGTTCATGCCCTACCTGACGTAAGGACATAAGCCCCCCAAAAGGACATTTTTTTTAGAAGAGGAATGAGGGAGGCCCAGAGAGGCTGACAGACCTGCCCAAGGCCACTAGCTAGTGGGAGGTGACAGGGATGAGTTGCGGGGGCAGAGGGGAATTAGACAGCTCTGGCTCCAAAGCCTGGCCTCTTTCCATGACCCCAGGACCTTTGCTTGGAAATGACTTATTGATCTCATCAAGACAGTCCTTTTGCTCAACGTCTCAGGAGCTGGAGAACTGGCCAGATTCCCCCAGACAGACTTAGGGGAGACGTCAGGGGAGAGGGGCCAAGAGGGACCCACTGATGTGTCCACTGCGGGTGCCCTGCCCCCCTTTGCCCTGACCCAGCACCCCACTCCACAGACCAGGCTCTGAGCCCGGCGGCCGGCCGCAGGGATACGGATGCTCCAGCCGCCCCCGCCCCCACCCCCAGCTTTCTGCTTCTGGGGCGAGTGGGGGCGGCCCCTCTCCTATCCCAGCGCCCCCCGCGGCCTGCTGAAGCCGCATCTGCAAATAAGGTCATGTGGCTCCCGCCGCGCCGCCCGCCTTGTTGATATCTCGGCACCGTTTGCAAAAATAGCCCTGGCATTCCCTGCCCGACGTGGCGCCCGGCCTGCCCGCGGCGGGCCAAGCGTGCCCGCCTGATAAGCAGCCCTCGGCGTGCCCCGCGGGAGCGATGAGTCACCTGCCCGCCCCGCCGCTGCCCTTCTAGGGCTCGTGCTGTCCAAGGAAAGCCACGACAGAGGGCAGAGAGTGCCAGGGGTGGCACCCCGGTCCAGGCTGCCAGCGCCCTGCTCGTGCCGGCCGTCACGTGCCCCCGCCCACTGCCAGCACCCTGGGGTGCAGCCCTGGGGGGCGCAACTTCACAGATATCAGACCCGTGTTACTCTGGATCCCGGGGCAGGGCACTGGGGCGGCAGAGGGGAACCTGCACAGCCCTGGGTGCCCGGGCAATATTATTTTTCTCTGGGGGGGGCGCGGTAGTAGGGGGTCACATTGGGTGCTCGGGACTTACTCCTGGGTCTGTGCTCAGGGGTGACTCTCTTTTCCAGAAGCTTCAGGTGTCGCTGCCGAGGAGGCATCAGGGCTTCGGTGCAAGCCAGGGCCCCTGTTGTCCCTCTCCCTGGCAGGTGAGGGTCACATGACTGGACTTTCGGCCAATGCAAAAGGGGCGAGGGCTCACACACTCGCGTCGGGGCCTGGGGGCGGTGCTCACCGAGCTTCGTGCTTTTTTATTTATTTTATTTTTTTATTTTTTTGCTTTTTGGGTCACAACCGGCGATGCACAGGGGTCACTCCTGGCTCTGCACTCAGGAATCATCCCTGACGGTGCTCATGGGACCATATGGGATGCTGGGATTTGAACCTGGGTCGGCCGCGTGCAAGGCAAATGCCCTCCCCGCTGTGCTATCACTCCAGCCCCACTTCGTGCTTTTTTAGTTGCAGGTGCTCACCCGGGGGTGCCCTTTAAGCTTTGGCACATACCGTTCTCGGTGCAGTCCTCCCTGGGCGTCACCGCGGTGCCCGCATGTGCCACCAGGGGCCTTCCTGACCGGCTGTGGGGATCACACATTTCCTTCTAGATGCAGATTCGGTTGCACCCCCGAGCCGTGGTGTTGGCGCACACGTGGGGCTGGGGAGGCTCGTGGCGTCAGGGATCCCACACAGCACAGGGCGCATGTGGTGGCACCGGGGATTGAACTCGCACCTGGACACTGGGGCTGGGGATGTGCTCTAAGCCCCTGGCTGGATGAGCGGCCCTCGGGGCTCGGGCAGTCTCTCCACAGGCCTCCTGGTCTTTTTCTTTCTCGCTGGGTGGAGGCAGGAGGTCCAGAAAGGCACCCGGAGACGCTGGCAGGCCTGAATGGGAACAACCCCCAGTGCCCAGAGCCGGGGACCAGCTCACGAGCCAGACTCGAGGCCTCTCCAGGCCCAGCTGCGGGAGCTTCCTGGGGGAACTCTCACCTCCTCCTCCCTGCGGGTCTGGCTTGGTTTAGTTGGTGGCTCTTTTGTGAAATGATGTGTGTTAGCTTCACTTTTGTTTTTTTCTTTTTGGGTCACACTGGGAGATGCACAGGGGTTACTCCTGGCTCTGCACTCAGGAATTACTCCTGGCGGTGCTCAGGGGACCATATGGGATGCTGGGAATCGAACCCAGGTTGGCCGCGTGCAAGGCAAATGCCTTACCCGCTGTGCTATGGCTCCAGCCCCTTTGCTTATTTTTTTAAAAAAAAACTTAATTTTTTTTCTTCCATGAAAACAGTGTATTTTCATTATTTCTTTTTTTTATTTGTTTAGTCACCGTGAAATGACAAAGTTCTCCCTGGTTGGGTCTCAGGCGCACGGTGCTTCACCCTGATCCCTTCACCCCTGTGCACTTCCTCCCATCTGGCACGTGCCACTGGCCACCCACCGGCTTCTCTTTATGAAGAGGGAGGCTGTAATCAGGACGCACCCTCGCCCCCAAATGTCTATGCAGCGAATGAGGGGCAGCAAGACGCTGAAAGCATCCACTAACGGATGGCACGAAGGCATCGATAGCGCCACACCAGTCGTTGGAGACTTCAGCAACGCTTTCGGGGCTCTGGGCAGATCCGCTGGACTCACGCGGAGGACGGAAACCCCTGCATTGTGGGCAGAATGGGAGAGAGGGGTGAGCGGGTGGGCACGGGCTGCTCAGCCGCCACAGCTCAGGGACAGTTGCCGAGTTCCACCTGCCTGGCCCATGCCCCGCCCTTGGCCTTGCCCTTACTCGGGTCCCTCTGCTGAATCACCTCTGTCAGCCCCAAGTTAGCCGGGCCGGGCTGAGTCCTGCGGCTTCCTCTGCTGCCTCCCCGCCCGTCTCTGATCTCCCACCCACTTTCTCTGCCCACTGTGCCTTCACCCACCAGCCTGGAGGCTGGCCTCTGCTCTTTTTTATTTTTTTAATTACAAATAGTCTTTTTTTTTCTTTTTTCACTCTCTCCTCTAATTCTTTTTTTTTTAATTAATTTATTTTTTTTTATTGAATCGCCATGTGGAAAGTTACAAAGCTTTCAGGCTTAAGTCTCAGTTACACAATGCTCAAATACCCATCCCTTCATTAGTGCACATATTCCACCACCAAGAACCACAGTAACTCTCCCCCCCACTCCCCCACTCCCTCCAGCCCCCCATCCCGCCTGTGTTGCTGATAAATTTCACATTACTTTTATTAAAAAAATTTGGAATAAAAATATGCTAAAACTACATTTAGTTTTATACTTATTTAGGTCATTAGGAATACCTAAAAATCAAAATAATAAAACATAGAAAATATGAAAGTAAACTCAAAATAGAAAATAATCAGAGTTGTTAACTTAGTCAAAAATTTCATTAGCGGGGCTGAAGGAATAGCACAGCAGGTAGGACATTTGCCTTGCACATGGCCTACCCGGGTTCAAATCCCAGCATCCTATATGATCCCCTGAGCACTGCCAGGAGTAATTCCTGAGTGCAGAGCCAGGAGTAACCCCTGTGCATCGCCGGGTGTGACCCCAAAACAACAAGAACAAAAATTTCATTAGCATATTCATATCAATTTAATTAATTTTATTAAAAATCACACCATATTAACTATAGCTTGTGATTTATTTTTTGTTTTTGTTTTTGTTTTGTTTTTTTGCTTTTTGGGTCACACCCAGCGATGCTCAGGGGTCACTCCTGGCTCTGCACTCAGGAATTACCCTTGGCCGTGCTCAGGGGACCATATGGGATGCTGGGAATCAAACCTGAATCGGCCACGTGCAAGGAAAACGCCCTACCCGCTGTGCTATCACTCCAGCCCCTTGTGATTTGGTTTTTAGTTTTGATTGATGACTTAGAACACTTTAAAAGAAAGAGGGTTTGGTGAAATATCCTTTCTAAGGATATTTCTAGAATAGTCTACATTTAGTTAAGAATTATGGGGCCCGGGGCCAGAGCGATAGCACAGTGGGTAGGGCATTTGCCTTGCATGCGGCCGACCCGGGCTCAATCCCCGGCATCCCATATGGTCCCCCAAGCACCGCCAGGAGTAATTCCTGAGTGCAAAGCCAGGAGTAACCCTTGAGCATTGCTGGGTGTGACCCAAAAAGCAAAAAAAAAGAATTATGGGGCCGGAGTGATAGCACAGCAGGTAGTGTGTTTGCCTTGCACTCGGCCGACCTGGGTTCGATCCCCGGCATCCCATATGGTCCCCCAAGCACTGCCAGGAGTAATTCCTGAGTACAGAACCAAGAGTAACCCCTGAGCATCGCTGGGTGTGACCTGAAAAGAAAAAAAAAAGAAGAATGACATGTATTTTGTTACAGTGGCCTCTGCTTCTTATGTAAAAACAGTCCCCACTGGGACCACACAGGCAGGCAAGCCGGGCCCCTGCACCGGGCCCAGGGGAGACGGTGGTGGCCGTGCTCCCTCAGAGCCTGTGACCTGGCGTTGGTGGCGACGCTGTCTCCTAAAGGCAGGCTTTGGAGAGGGTTGCTTGCCCGCCCTGCACCCCCAGGCAGCAGGCGTGTCACCAACCCTCTGCCACCCTGTTTCCGAACAGCCCAGCCTGGGTCTGGCCGCCTCACTCCTCGCTGGCCTTCACCCACAGCGTCTGGCGTCCATCCCCCGGGCCCACAGTGACCTACTGCCAAGCCCCGGGCTCTCCTCCCGGGCTCTTCATCTCTCAGGAGCACTGGGCACCCCCACCCTCCTCGAGCGCGCGCTCGCTCCAGAGCTCAGCCCCCCTCTGCTGCGGTGACCACTCTTGCTCTTACTGCCATGGTGCCAAGCCTGCACTTTTTTTTTTTTTTTTTTTTGCTTTTTGGGTCACACCCAGCGATGCACAGGGGTTACCTCCTGGCTTTGCACTCAGGAGTCACTCCTGGAGGTGCTCAGGGGACCATATGGGATGCTGGGAATCGAACCCGGGTCGGCTGCATGCAAGGCAAACGCCCTCCCCACTGTGCTATCGCTCCAGCCCCACCTGCACTTTTTTTTTAAAAACAAACTTTATTGGATCACAGTTACAGTGATCGTTACAAACTCTCATTCCGTTTCAGTCCCACAAGGATCGAACACCCATCCCTCCACCAGTGCACATTCTCCACCACCAATGTCGCCAGTGTCCCTCCCGCCACCCCCACCCCATCCCACTCCCTGCCTCTGTGGCAGGTACCATCCTTCCTACTCTCTCTCTAGTTTGGGGCGTTCTGATTTGCAACACAGACACTGCGAGGCCATCATGGTTGGTCCTTGGTCTACTCTCAGCACACATCTCCCACCCACTGGACTTCTAACACTGCACTCTTAATGCTCCTACTATTACCGCGGTTACTATTGCTACTATAGCCGCTGCCATCACTAGGACTACAATTCCTACTCCTTTACTGCCCCTCTTAATGTTGTTACTATTACAATTACTACTGTTGCTGCTGACGATGCTGTCTCTGGTGTCAGAGGGACTCTGAGTTCTGGTCCCTCCTCGGTCCCACCCACTCCTGCACTGGGTGGTTTGGTGAGGGGTTGGGGGGTGAGAATGGCCCCTGCTTGCCACACCGAGCCCTCTGGTGTGGCTATTGCAATGACTACCTTAGCACAGTGGGTAGGGCATTTGTCATGCACATGGACGACCCGGGTTCAATTCCTTCATTCCTCTCGGAGAGCTGGGCAAGCTACCAAGAGTATCCCGCCCACACGGCAGAGCCTGGCAAGCTCCCCGTGGCGTATTCACCAAATACAGTAACAACGAGTCTCACAATGGAGACATTACTGGTGCCCACTCCAGCAAATCAATGAACAAACAAGAATGACAGGGCTACAGTGATACTATTGCTGCTGTTACTGTAACCATGACAATGACTGTTATTTCTACTCCGACTACTATGCCGCTACTATTGTTACTGGTGTTGCTGCTCCTATTACTACTCTTGCCACTGCCAGTGCTGCTATTACTGTGATTACTATGGCTCTAGTCACTGTGGCTGCCGCTGCTATTACTGCACTCCTCTTACTACTGCTGCTGCTACTATTGCTGCTACTACTATACAACGTCAATTGCTTCTGCTGCTATTCTGCTGCTCTTGCGCTCACGACTCTCATTACTGCCACAGCAAGTCTTCTATTACTGTGTTACCGTATCACGGTTGCTGTTGGTGCTATTACCACTACCATCGCCGTTGTTACTACTAATGCTCCTTACTCAAAGTACCACTACTACCACTGTTACTACTGTTACTACTCTTGCGCCTCCCGTGACTGCTGGTGCTCTGCCTCTTACTATTGCTCCCGTCCCCAGCAACACTCCTGCTCCTTCTGTTCCTTGCAGGTCTACTGCTAGCAGTAAGTCACATGTCTTGGGGACCTCTGTCAGCCCAGCAGATCCTGTGTGCGACCGTGTACCCCACCCATGCAAGAACCCTCTATGGTTAGTGGTGCCACAACCCCGTTCTGCAGACGGGCAGGTCAAGGCACAGTCCAAGTGAAGGAGCTTAGGCGAGGCCCCCGCCGAGCAGGGCGCAGCCAGAGAAGGGGAGGCTAGCCACAGGGGTCAGTTTTGTCCATTTGGGAGAGGCTCCCCTTTCCTCTGGGTGAATGTCCCCCACCCAGAGGGCTCGGTGTGGCAAGCAGGGGCCATTCTCATCCCCCAGCCCCTCACCAAGCCACCCAGTGCAGAGGGACCAGAACTCAGAGTCCCTGTGACACCAGAGACGCCATCGCCAGCAGTGCTCTGAGCCTGGTGGGTTAGACACACAGCACGGTCCTGCCACCGTCACTAGGACACAGGACACTGTTCTCATCAGCTTCCAGACCTTCCGCAGGAACCTTCGTCCAGTGCGCAGTGCCTGGGGCCTGCCGCCACTTGCAAAGGTGAGGTGGGCACGTGTCTGCCTCCCCAAAGGGAGAGAAAGCCACGCCCACAATGCGCCCCACGGAATATGGAGACAGAGGGTGTCCCAGAGCCGAGAGAAAAGGGCTGCATGTGACGGGGCAGGGACAGAGGGACAGACGCAGAGCAGACTTCAGGGAGGAAGGGGTGCCTCCGGGGAGCCAGATCACACAGGGGCCATAGCAGAGCTGGGCCAGCGTCTGATGCAAGTGGCCTGGGGTTAGCCCTCAGAGCTGGGCAGTATCCCAGCAGCCTGGGGCTCAGAGGTCAGTTTGAGAAAGTTCTGGCACCAGCCTAGGCCACTGGTGAACGTGCCTGGCCTCCGACAGGGCAAGCCAGTGCTGGAAGAATCCCTGAGAAGGGCCTTCTCGCCGGCCTGAGGCAGAGGCCGGGGAGGGAGTGACGGTCCAGTGCTCTGCCTTGGTGAACTATGGCCGTGAGCTATGGTGAGCAGCCACGTGACCCCAACAGACGTCACTGAGACGGCGCAAGGGGTGCCTGCGCCCTCCCCCCAGAGCAGCCTGCAAGGAGCAAACTGCTTTGCAGGAGACGTGAGGAGAAGCCGAGGGGCCGCCGTGTCCTGGGAGCCACAGCCACAGGAAGGGACGTTCCCCAAATGCCACAAGTGCCTGAGAGAGGGAAAATGTGGTACTTGGACTCAACAGAATACAGGTCAGATAGACATACTCGACATATTTATACAGATAAAATCTCGCCGTTTGCAACACTGATGGGACTGGAGGGGATTATGCTAAGCAAAACATGTCAGAAGGAAGAAAGATAAATACCAGATAATTCCACTGGCATGGGGGACAGGGAGAAACAAAGCAGGGCAGTGAGATAGATGCCCCAAGGACTGGAGCATGCAGGATGCCTGGGCTCAAGCCCTGGCACCACGTGGTCCCTAAGTGCCACAGAAGAGTGGGTACCAAATTGGGAGTAGCTTCTGAGCACTGGGAAGGAAGGAAGGAAGGAAGGAAGGAAGGGAGGGAGGGAGGGAGGAAGGAAGGAGGAAAGGGGGGAAGGAGGGAGGAAGGAAGGAAAGAAGGAAGGGAGAAGGGAGGAAGGGAGGAAGGAAGGAAGGAAGGAAGGAAGGGAGGAAGGGAGGAAGGGAGGAAGGAAGGAAGGAAGGAAGGGAGGGAGGGAGGGAGGGAGGGAGGCACCATGTGGTCCCTAAGTAACACAAAGGAGTGGGTACCAAATTGGGAGTAGCTTCTGAGCACTGGGAAGGAAGGAAGGAAGGAAGGAAGGAAGGAAGGAAGGAAGGAAGGAAGGAAGGAAGGAAGGAAGGAAGGAAGGAAGGAAGGAAGAGAGGGAGGGAGGGAGGGAAGGAGAGAGAGAGGGAGGGAGGGAGGAAGGGAGGGAAGGAGAGAGAGAGGGAAGGAGGGAGGATGGAAGGAAGGAAGGAAGGAAGGAAGGAAGGAAGGAAGGAAGGAAGGAAGGAAGGAAGGAAGGAAGGAAGGAAGGAAAGAAGGAAGGGAGCAAGGCAGAGTTACACCAAACAAACCCTTGGATTCTGACTGCAGGGCTGAGTTCCAGGGAGCAGGGGTAGCGCACAGAGGGGCACCCAGGGCTGTAGAGGAATCTTGCTACTTCGGTGGTGAGGTCTGACTGAGGCATGAAGCGCCTGAAGATACACGGTGCTATAAACCAACATGATCTCAAATACAGAAAGCAGATCCCAGAACCAACGTGCTAAGCTGAGTGCCATGTGCTCACTGAAAATCACAAAAACAAAATAATTCCGAACTGGAGACAGAGTTGTCACACAGCCTGGGTGCGTGAAGTCCGGGGTTCAATCCCTGGGCACAGTAGGACAACAAAAGAAGCAAAACGTAAATTAAAACACACCAAGTTTCTCCCTCCTCTGTCCCCTAAGCCACGCCAGGTAAGCATTAAAAAAACATCCATCCAGGGGGGGCTGGAGCGATAGCACAGCAGGGAGGGTGTTTGCCTTGCACGCAGCCGACCCGGGTTCGATTCCCAGCATCCCATATGGTCCCCTGAGCCCGACCAGGAGTAATTCCTGAGTGCAGAGCCAGGAGTAACCCCTGAGCATTGCCAGGTGTGACCCAAAAACAAACAAACAAAAACAAACAAAAAAACCCCAAAACATCCAGGGGCCGGGAAATAGTACAGGGGTTAAGGTTCATGCTCTGCATTTGCGCATCCTGGTTCAATCCTGGCATCACATGATTCCCTGTGCATCTCTGGGGCCCCAGCCCTGCAGGACTCACACAGCACGCCACCTCTCAGCCCAAGCAGAACTGCCGACCCCAGAATTGTGGGTAGTGGTACCCAGGCCCCCTGAGCACTGCTTGGGAGACTCGAACAGCAAAACCTCCGACCTTTCTGTTTCTCACCACCTATTGTTCTATAAAATCTACTGATCAATTGCTCCCTAAAGACTCATCATATCTTAACACAGAGGACGGTAGCCGTTACATGTGGGCCCAGCAGACTCTTGTTACTTTAACCTCAATCCCATTGATTTTACACTGATTTCTTCACACGCATTTGCTCCGGCGCTACCATAAGCACCCACTCGCTGAGAGAAGACTGTGCATTTTGGAAGCGGCTTTGTCTGAGAAGCTTGACTGTCCCTGGAGCGGCCCGCCTTCCCTGCCCGGCGCCTCCACGAGGCGGCGAGGGTTCCTGCAAGGCTTCCCTCAAGGGTGTATTCCATCCTCTTGTCGCCCCCTACTGGTGATAGCTGAAGCTTTGCTTTCCCTTTCTCCCAGCCTTGAAAGCCTCGGGTCCCTCTGCAGCAAAGAACACTTGGGTTGCCACAGTTGGAAGCCTGCCTCATGAGCTGGCGGGGGAAGGCAGCTCGAACAGGGAAAGGATCACTAAGACAATGATGGTTGGAGGGGAGCTGTGTGCTGAAAGCAGATAGAGGACCACACATGATGACCTCTCAGTATCTGTATTGCAGACCATAATGCCCAAAAGTAGAGAGAGAGTACGGGGGAAATCATCTGCCATGGAAAGGGGGATGTACTGGGAACATTGGTGGTGGATAATGTACACTGGTGGAGGGATGGGTGTTTGATCATTGTATGACTGAAACTCAAACATGAAAGCTTGTAACTGTATCTCACGGTGATTCAATAATTTATTATTATTTTTTTTTTTGCTTTTTGGGTCACACCCGGCGATGCACAGGGGTCACTCCTGGCTCTGCACTCAGGAATTACCGGCGGTGCTCAGGGGACCATATGGGATGCTGGGAATCGAACCCAGGTTGGTCGCGTGCAAGGCAAACGCCCTACCCACTATGCTATCGCTCCAGCCCCTGATTCAATAATTAAAAAAAAGAACATTTGGGTTGCAGGAACCCTTCTCCCAGCCAGAGGCAGACATGGTTGACTCACTCAAATAAATCATGCCTGCCCAGTTCTCAGCGCCCTCTGGGACTCCCTGGACAATCACCCTTTCAGTGGATCCCGACGGTCTCCCCCAATCTCCCTCTCAAAGTTTCTCTTTCCCCAGCTCATCTTTCCAAACACCCCCAGGCAGAGAGCTTAATAACAGCTTGCAATGTCTAATAAACGACTGAGGGCGGGCAAGAATGGGAGAAGGTGGGCAGGGGGCTGGACACAGAGCACTGTGGGGAGGGCATTTGTCTTGCATGTGGCCGACCCAGGTTCAGTCCCCAGCACCTCATATGGACCCCTGAGCACTGGCAGGAGTAATTCCTGAGTGCAGAGCCAGGAGTGACCCTGAGCATCACTGGGTATGCCCTCCTGCTGCCCTCAAAAAAAAAAAAAACAGGGAAAAGGATGAATGGGAGAAACGCCCCACACCCCCACACCCCTTCACCTTACAGAGACGTTCTGCCAGCAGCCCGCGCTTTGGGGCTTTCATCAGCAGGTCTAAACCTGGGGCAAAGCCTTTTTCACACTCCCCCTTTCGCTTCTGCAGCGGAGCAGAGGAAAGCAGGGCTTTGCTTGAACCGTGGGCTCCTCAGTAATCACAGACCAGGGCAGATCTCGTCTCCTTTCTGGACGGCGGAGCCCAGGCCTGCTTGACTGCAGTGGGTGGCGCCTGATCAGACCATTCGGGTTCACAGCGCCCTTCTGGCATAGAAAAGCCCACCGTGGGCACCAGGGAACAGCAGTGCTCTGCGTCAACTCCCCAGGAACCCCAGGCAACTGGGGTCCTGCGACAGAAGCCAGGATCTACCCACTGAACTCACTTGCCCTGGATTCAACTCCTGCAGGGGCTGGGGGTGAGGGGAGTGCAAAGTTCCCCTCTAGGAGCAGCCAGTCTACATGACTGGAATGGTCCTGTCCACATCAGCGACGGTGCCCTCTGGACAATGGGGCCAGGCCCCGGCTTCCTGGCCCTCTGAGGCTATCCTGGTTCTAGCCGCTACCTAGGCTCCCTGCAGAAGTCTGTGAACCAACCAATCAATTAATTGGCTGCCGACCAAGGCCTTTTGAGGCACTGGCACATCTGATATTTGCCTGGAGTTTGGGAGAGGAAGCAAACCCTTACTTAATCCAATCGCCGTCAAAGGTAGAAAGAAGTGAAAAAAGAGAGAGCCACTGAGTTAGCACAGGGTTAAGGCATTTGCCTTGCAGGTGAGTGAACTGAGTATTATCCCTAGCACCGAGTATGATCCTGATGAGTCAGGAGTAAACCCTGAGCACCAGAGTACAGCCAAGAGTGGCAATGAGAGAGCGGGAGAGAGACAGAGACAGAGAGACAGAAGGAACGGCAGGAGGAAGGCATCCTCTTTGGCTTAGCAATGGAAGCCCAAATGCTCGATTTGGGGAGGTATTCCATCAAGCTGAATGCAAGGAAGTCCCTAGATCAAAACACAGCTCTAGTGCAAGATGCATTCCTACCTCTCTCTGCCGACTGCCCCTCTCAGCTCTGACGGTCCCCAGTGTCAGGTTCACCCCGTCTACCAATAACTAAGTCTGCACACTCCGGGTGTGTGGTCCCCAGACCAGCAGGAGCCTCCCCCCACCCACAGCTCAGGGCTCGGAGACCAGAGTCCAGTTATCTCCCCTCTCAGGGTTCATGTTGCTCTCTCCCCGACGAGACTAGCAATGATACAACCCAAATGCATGGGAAGGACAGAGGCTGAGAGCGTGTTTAACCATGTATCTAGGGCATGTATGACAGGTCTGGGTGCGTCCCCCTGACTTGGTCTGAAGAGGAAATAGAATTTCCCAGAGAAAGTGCTAGACGGGGTATCTCACATGAGGTGGAATCCATCCATGTGACAACAGCTTCTTTCCCATTGAAGTGCTCCTTGTTTGAGACATGGAAAGTAGACGCCAACTCTCCCTCTCCTAGCTAGCTGGGGACCTAGGGGAGCAGAGAAATCACTCTTGTTGGGTGTGAGTTCAAAGTGTGGGTGCACTGCACGTGCATTCAGTGGCTGAGAACGGCCTCCCCGGGCCTCCCCAGCAGAGGTACAAAGAGATGGGGGCACTCACAGATAGATGGTCAAGATGACCATCAGCTGCTAGCATACTTATAGCACACCTGAGAAGGTTCGAGGTAGACACATTGCACATAGGTGTGATGGATCATTTACAGCAGTAAGGCGTTTTGGCGGGGGGGGGCAATTCTCTTGGGAGGATTAACTCAAGGAGACACTCTGTCTCCCAGGGACATCTATATTGCTTTTCTCTTTCCTTTCAATTGTACATCATCCAAGTGTACATTTCCTGCCACCAGTATTTGAGGCTGGAAACTTCTCAGGATTTTTGACCTGTTCACCCACTTTGCATTTGGGTGGGGGCTCAAATATATCTAGGGGTTCCTGAATGATTTTATCACAGGATATCAGTCCCGATCTAGCCCAAAGCCCTGAATTTTGTAGTGTTTCTAGAGGTTACAATGCCAGAAACGCTTCCCTGGGCAGCCACCATCACCCTCCTAATAGTCCAAGACTCCAGGCAGGTCACGAGCCCTGGGAAGGAGCCAGGGAGTGTGTTTCTCTTCCTCTTACAGTCTTTTAATGGATTAGTGTATTCTTGGCTTCTGAGCTGGATTTTCCGTGGGCAAAGACCTGAGCCAGAGAGATCAGCAGCTCTGAGGAGTAACGAGTTTGTGGGCGTTGGAGTAACACAAACCTGCATTTGAATCCTGGCTTCAAGTTTACCAACCGTGTGACCTTGAGTCAGAGTTCCTGAACCTGTGGATGTGGGGCTCCCTGGTCTGAAAAATGGGGACTAGAGGGTGTTCCTGTCTGGTGGGGTAGGAAGATATGTGAGCTGAGTACCTGTGCAGGACTCCTATGTGCTGCATTGCATGGCTTGCTGGATGCCCAATAACCATCATCATCCCATTGATCGTTGATTTTCTCGAGAGTCTCAGTGATGTCTCCATTTGTCCTAGCCCTGAGAATTTACTCGTCCTTCCCAACGGTGCCGCATTGGAGGCTCTTTCAGGGTCAGGGGAATGAGACCCAGCATTGTTACTGGTTTTGGCATATGAATACGCCACAGGGAGCTTGCCAGGCTCTTCTATGAGGGCAGGAAACTCTCGGTAGCTTGCCAGGTTTTCCCCAAGAGGAAGAACTAGGCTATAAGATGCCCGGGAGCTTGGTTTTATAGTCTCTGGATGTTGGCCAGAGACTTGGTGGGATTACACAGCACTGGGGGTAGTTTCTGGGTGTGACTGCCTAGCTACTGGAAAACAGGGGATCTGACTGGAGGCATAAATGTCACAGCTTTTCGTGGGTAACTCCTATTGACGAGAGAGAGAGAGAGAGAGAGAGAGAGAGAGAGAGAGAGAGAGAGAGAGAGAGAGAGAGATTTTCTGGCTTGGATGTGTTAACACAAGTCAGTCTCTGAGGCTGACAAATCTAACTGGTCTGAGATTGCCAAGCCCTTGGGTTGAGCCTCTGATCGGGAGAAAAAAGAGCCAAGTGAGATAAATCTGAGGTCTCCGTTTCCGCTTCCTTCTGGCCTGGCCTGGCACGGCACCTCCCACCTCTACGAACTGCTCTGAACTGCTCCACAAACTCCTGCCAAGGTCTCAGCCGTGGCCTCCGACGGGTTCTGATGACGCAGCGGCACAGAGAAAAGGGCCCAGCTCCAGGCCCCAAACCCGGGTCCCAGCATCCAGGCCCCCATGGTCCAGCACAGAAGGAAGCAAGTGGGGAGCGGGCCAGGCCTCAGGATTCCCAGGAGGCTTCCTGCTTCCCTGTAGTGGGGAGTGGCGGGAGAGGGTTATGGTCAGGGGCAGGCCTGCGGACGGGGCGGGTGATGCGGATTGTCTCACCAGCGAAGGTGCCGGTGTTCTCATCAAAATCTAACGCAGGTGACAATCCCTGAGAGAAGGTGTGGGGCGGAGGGTAGCAGGTTGTTGCTCTAGGACACGTGCAGTCAAAACCTGCCGTTCGGAGCCAGGGAGATAGTGCAGGAGCGTAAGGCGCTTGCCTTGCATGCAGCCGACCCAGCTTCAACCCCTGGTGCCGCGTGTGACCTCCTGAACACCACCAGGAGTGACCCCTGAGCACGGAGACAGGAGTAAGCCCTGAACACCACCAGGTATGCAACTGCACACACACACACACACACACACACACACACACACACACACACACACCCGTCCAAGAGTCTTCTCATGTTCCTCTCTCCCGACCCTGGACACTCCAGCCCTGTTTGCCATCTCCCAGATCGAAGTGTTTTGAGTGCGAGGAAGCCAAGCATTGGGTTAACCAAGGTCGGCCTCATACGCAGGAAATACCCTCCCCAATCCACTCTCCCTCCAGCCCCAACTGCCTCTGAATTTGAGCGCAAGATGACAAGGAGGATCTTCCAGAGGTCCAGAAGGTGCCAACGTTTTTGAGTGAACAAAAGAATCCTTTCTTTTAAAGTGAATGGCAACTTGAATGAATATTTTAAGTAGATCATTTTCAGTCCTGTTTTATCAGTTCTCCGCTTGCCCTAGAAAAGCAGCTGGCATGAGGAAAGCATTCCTCGTTCGCTGTGATCGTGAAGACTATAGGACCTTCTCTGTTCAAACTGTGGGTAGGGCCCTAGCTCTGAAGGAAGTGGGGAAGAGCCAGATCAGCTGTCTGTGAAAAGCAGTTACGGGTTCAAAGCACATTTCACTGATGGGCACGTGGCAACTGAGATGAAATCTTAGAGACAGATTCCGGTATTATCTGAGACCCACTGCTTATATCTCCGTGACCTCGAGTGACTTCCCTAACATTTGAATTTTTATTCCAGTTTGGGGGTCACACGCCTGGCTGTGTCCAGGGATCACTCCTGGGAAAGCTCAGAAGACCATATGTGATGCCAGAGATCAAGCCAGGCTGTACCTGTGCTATCTCTGTCCGATCTCTCCTGCTCCTGAGCTTCTATTTGTAGGTTTTGATTTTAGTTTTGGCGTCACACTCAGGACTTACTCCTGGCTCTGCATTCAAGAATCATTCCCGGTGCATATAGGGTGCTGGGGATCGAACCCGGGTCGGCCGAGTGCAAGGCAAACGCCCTACCCGCTGTGCTATCACTCTAGCCCCCTATTTGTAGTTTTTGATTTGAGTTTTGGCATCACATTCAGGACTTTCTCCTGGCTCTGCATTCAAGAATTATTCCTGGTGGGGTGAATATAGGGTGCTGGGGATTGAACCCGGGCCGGCCGCATGCAAGGAAAGCACCCCACCTGCTGTACTATAGCTTTGGTTCCCCGGCTTCAGTTCTTAAGCCAGCCCTCAGTCCCAACATATTCTCAAATTACAGCATCACTTCCTCTTGCCAAGACGACCGTTTAAAGGCAGGAGTGACTGAGCTCTATGGCAATTTCTACTATTTTCCTTATTTTTAATTTTTCATCCCAGGTTTGGATTACAGAAGTGCAATCAGTCCCACGTAGGAGCAGATGTGAATAAGATACTGAAAACTGACGAGTAAATTTCATCGGTTTGATTCTAAAATTATGATGAGTATATTTTAAATTTCACATTAAAATCATCATTTAAAAACACTAGGGGCCAGATGACCTGGAGCAATAGCACAGTGGGTAGGGTGTTTGCCTTGCACTTGGTGGACCAGGGTTCGATTCTTCCATCCTTCTCGGAGAGCCCAGCAAGTTACCGGGAATATCCCGTCCGCACGCAGAGACTGGCAAGCAACCCGTGGTGTCTTTGATATGCCAAAAACAGTAACAAGTCTCACAATGGAGACGTTACTGGTGCCCGATCAAGCAAATCGATGAACACCGGGATGACAGTACTACTTCAGTGCAGGGGCCAGATAGTGCAAGGGTCATGGTCCATGCCTTCTGTGCAGCTGACCGTGGTTCTATCCCTGGCATTGCATCCCCCTGAGCATCACCGGGGGCAGCCCCGGAGGGCCCTAAGCACCACCAGAGTGGCCGAGGGAACCCCAGCAAAGCCCAGGTAGCACTGCCTGCCCCTGCACTGACCACTGGCCAAGTTCACTGAAATAGCCGGGAGAAGAACCTCGCCTCTTGAGCACTGTTTGGGAACACCCCCCACCACCGCCAAATAAAGTAGGTATGAATAAAATTTTATTTCCAAAAGGGATTCCCAGAGGAACCGACTCTAGTTCTGGATTTCACTCATCTTTTACAGTCTGCTCAGCTGTTTCAAATCTCCCTCCACTACGTGAAGGTCTCAACAGCCCCCCTTCGTCCTCTGTAAGCTGCAGCTCATCATACCCATCTTTTAGGGTCTCGATAAGGACTTAACGATGTGGTGCTTGGGAAATGATTCAAAGGTATCTGGGGTCCCAGAAAGGAGACTAATAGGGCGTATGAGGAGCGGGTTACATAGGTTGGAGCAAATAGTCAGATAGCTTAAAGCCAAGTTTATTGCAAATCCACCCATTTCACAGCCCAGCTGGGAAGACTAAATGAAAGAATGCAAGTCAGAGAGTTGTGAAAGGACCATCACAGTTTTAGGAACAGGAGGTCGGGTGGGGGCTCTGATGAACTGGAAGGAGGAAAGAGACCAAGTGCAGAAAAAAAAAAAATCAGGGGCCATGACCTTAAGACAGGGCAATCAGCTTTTAATTTACTTCTCGGTTAAGAAAAAAAAAAATGGATCAGAGAGACAGTACCTGGAGTGAGGGGCTTGTCTTGCACCCACCCACCCTGATCATATCCCTTCGTACCCTGAATGTCCCCCTGAGCCCCACGAGGAGTGACCCCTGAGCACAGCGCCAAGGGTAAGACCTGAATACTGCCAGGATTTATCCTTGAGCCCCTCCAGGAGTGATTCCTGAGCGCAGAGCCAGGGGTAAATCTTGAGCACCACCTAGTATGCCACACCACCAAAAAAAAAATGTCAGAAGCCTAGGGATGTGGCTCAGTGGTAGAAAGCCTGCCTTGAATTGGCCATGGTTTGGGTTGGGACCAGCATCCACACGGCCACTGACATCCGCAGCATCACAAGTGCGGCCAATGATGAAATTGTTCTGTTACTATGTTGTGCCCTTGTTGAAATCAATGGTCACTTCCTTTACCAGCCACCGACCAATTTCCCCCATATCTGGGCACACATTTTACACAGTTTGACAGATGGATCTATTGTCCAACACACTCTCGGATCCAGAGACATTCACAAGACGTCTAAAAACAAAGGAAGAGGGGCTGGAGCAATAGTACAGCGGGTAGAGCGTTTGCCTTGCACGCGGCCAACCCGGGTTCGATTCCCAGCATCTCATATGGTCCTCTGAGCACCGCCAGGAGTTAATTCCTGAGTGTATGAGCCAGGACTAACCTCTGTCATTGCCAGGTGTGACCCAAAAAGAAAAAGAAAAGAAAAGAAAAGAAAAGAAAAGAAAAGAAAAGAAAAGAAAAGAAAAGAAAAGAAAAAAGAAAAGAAAAACAAAGAAAAGAAAAACAAAGAAAAGAAAAACAAAGAAAGGAGGAACTTGCCTCAGAAGCAGCACATGCATTTACATTCCCATGCCCGCTAGTGGATCTTGTCTCATGCTCTGCCCGGAGGTAGCGTAGAACTAGTCCTGCACCAGGGAGTTTCGTCTGCTCTGGGCATCCGTGGATACTCCACAATGGAGACTCTTGGGAAATGTCATTTCTAGCCAAGAGCTGTTTCCATGGCCACCTCACCAGGATGGCATACTGACCGGGGTGGGATACTGACTTGGGATGCAATAGGTGATATTTCCCAGCAACGCCAACCAGAACGCTCGTCCTACGTCACGCCACAGCAAGCTGCCAGGAGAGCTGGTTCCTCCCTTCAAGGCGGAGGAGGAGACGGTCATTCCTCAGCCCTCCATCGGGGCTGGCCTGAGCCAGCTGGTCGTGAGCAGTGGTGCAGAGCAGAGGTGATGCTGTGTGACATCTGTTTAAATTTCCCTTTGGAGTGTGTGGTCACTACTGGGGGTACTGGGTGGGCCGTGCAGTGCTGGGTATCAAACTTGGGTTCCAGGATGCAAATCCTGGCCCCGGTCCTCTGGACCATCTTCCTAGGCCCTGCGTGACGTCGGAAGCCGGGTCGGCAAAGCCCTGTCAGCCCACAGGTGCTGGGAAGGAGGCCCTGTGCTTGCCCGGAGAAACAGGAAGAGGACGGTCAGTGCGGCTGTGGGCGGCCATCCCCGCTGACCCAGCCTGGGGCCTGGCGTCCTCCCCTGGCCGGGCCTGAGAGTTTGCATCATCTCAGCCGCTCCAGGCTCTAGGAACACAGACCCAGACGCTTTAGGTCGGATGTGGGAAACAGACCCATAGTGTAAAAAATACAAACACACACACGTGTGGAAGGAGTAATGTGATGTGTGTTCGCAGACTCTCAGGGTGGCTCTCTCTCTATCTCTTGAGGCTCGAGTTCAGTGCTCTCGAGCTGCTGTGTATGGACCGGATAGGGATGGCTCCTCCCTGTGCTCTGCTTCTGTGTGTGCCGCTGTGCTCTCTTCTGTCTGTCTCTCTGTCTCTGTCTCTGTGGTCTCTCCTCTGGTCTCTTCCCTTCTCTTTTCTTCTGATCACTCTCTCCGGAGCCCTTCTCCTTCTCTCTCTGGAGCCCACTCGCTCTCACTTCTGATTCTGTCTCTGTCTCTGACTCTCTATTTGTGCTCTTTCTTTCCCCTGCTTCTGGCTCCGATGACTCCCTGATTCTCTTTCGCCTTGTGCTCTGCTTCTGTGTCTTCTCCCTCCACTTCTCTTACAGTCTGAGTTTATACAGCAATCACATAGGGTGGTGACACAAAGGCGGGTTGAACATTAACAAATCAACAAAGAGGGGTAAGACCACTCTTCCAGGAGATTAACAAAATCTCATTTAAGGAGATTACTTCAGATTACTAGGAGATCCGCTCAAGGGTGGGATCCCATGCAGGGGGTGTTTCTTTCTTCTTCCCTAGGCTAGTAATCCACTTAATTAGTTGTAGTAGATCTACTTCTAATATGTCTAGCAATGTCATTCTGTATGAGCACGGTAAGAGATATATCCGACTTAAAGTTTGGTTCTTCCTGAGGACATTCACTATATATTCCAGACCACAGTCCTCAGGCCAGGTTAGTCTTCCTAACCCCAGCAGGGTCCTAGTCTCGATGTTACTTTCGGATCATGACCGCATTTGTCTATGATCACGCACTCAACTATAAGTTGTGGCGCTTTGGCCAGGCCCATTTCGATGCCAGGGTAGCTCACAGCTTGCCCAGGGTCCATTCAGTCCCTCGTCAGGACCCTGATTTTGGAGTGCTAGGAACTAAGGGCAACTGAGTCAAGAAAGCAGCTGCCCAGGAGTAAATATTTTTGGAGTCAGTCAGCTCCCAAGTTACAAAGCATAATATTAACTGTCTTCCTGTGTCCATACAGAAAGGACATTGCTTTAAGGTGAACTAAGTTCCCTGCAGCCAGGCTGAAAGGACAAACCCCATGTTATCCTACACCATAGGAGCAAGGGCAGAGGGCAGGGGCCAACCTGTCTCTTATGTCTATTATGATTCTGGAAGATTCTTTGGTCTGAGGTTTTTTTCCCTCATGTTTCTTTGTTTGTTTGGCTTAGCTGGTGGTTTGTGGGAGCTACTCCTGGCTCTGTGCTTGAACCCTCCCTACAGTGCTCAGGACCATGTGGTGTTGGGGATTGAACCTGGGCCTGCAGCATAGAAACACATACTGAGGCCTTGGAGCCCTCTCCCCAGGCCCTCGAAAAAGCTATAGTGAGTCTAGTCTAACGGGACAAAAAGAAATGTAAGTTTGGGGGATGGTTCAAAGGGCTGGAGCACACACTTTGCATCAGGAGTCCTGGGTTTGACTCCCGGCACCGCCTGGTCCCGAGCACCACTGCTGGGAACGCCCCGAGCACAGGGAGGAAATGCAGCGAGAAATGGTGAGGATGAAGTGGCCAGAGAAGAGGAGACAGAGGCGGCAAGACTGCAAGGGACTCAGCAGGTGGTGAGAGGCAGGACTGATGATTGACAGCAGGGACGGCGCCTGCCTTAGCACGTGGCCCACCCTGTTTGACGCCCCGGCCCCTCATATGGTCCCCAGAGCCCCGCCAGGCGCCATCCCTAAGTGCAGAGTCAGGACTAAGCCCCGAGCACCGCCAGGTAGGATCCAAACCCTCCCTCCCAAACAGCCAAACATTCGCTCCCATCGCCAAGGGGCTGGGCCCCCAGGGTGCATGACGGAAGCTCCCGGGGCCCCAACGCTGCAGCTCCGAAAAGGGACGCTGGGCGTCTGGCGCAGGGTGGTCAGCAGACCCCTTGCGAAGAGGCGTCCACTCTCGGGCCTGGGCGGGGTGGGGGGACGGGTCACTAACATTTTCTGGCCGAGGGATCCATGCGGATGGAGGGGGCGCGGGGGTAGCCCCGCCCCAACTACGGGAGTCGCCTCCTCCCACTGCTGGAAGGCGCCTGCGGGTGGGCGGAAGGGCAGCGCGGGGGGGGGGGGGGGGCTGGGCGACGGTCCCCACCTCCGCGCGCCGCCTGCGTCTCCCCTGGGGCTCGCCCAGCTCCTGCCTCATCTTACCTGGGGCGCGTCCAGCTCCCATTCCGGGCTCCCTTGCAAACGTCCTGGAATAGCACTTACAAGCGTGCGCTGCGGCCTGAGCTCAGGAGGTGCTTGTCTGCACGGCCACTGTGAAGCTGAGTGCAGCTGGCTGGGCCACGCCCCCTGGTAAGGGGCCGCACTGGCCTCTCCCCCTGCCCCTGGGGGACAGCTGCGGGGAGATGCCTTGTGTTGGGGACTGTGTGTCTGCTGTGCTGGACATATAGATACAATCCTGCCCACCTGCTCCCTTTTACCAAGGATTCGACTTCCCGCTGGGAACTCCATCCTATGACCACTGCTCCCCACACAGTGCTCTCCACAACCCGGAACTGCCGAAGCCCTTTTCATCCTTTTTTTTTTTTTTTTTTGCTTTTTGGGTCACACCCAGCGATGCACAGGGGTTACTCCTGGCTCTGCACTCAGGAATTACTCCTGGTGGTGCTTGAGGGACCATATGGGATGCTGGGAATCGAACCTGGGTCAACTGCGTGCAAGGCAAACGCCCTACCCGCTGTGCTATCGCTCCAGCCCCTCATCCTCATTTCTTAAATGTTCATTTGTTTCTTGTTTGGGGGGCCACACCTGGCTGTGCTCAGGGTCTGCTCCTGGCTCTGCGCTCAGGGATCACTCCTAGTGGTGCTGGGAGGAACACACGGGGGTGTGGGGGATCAAACCCAGGCTGGCTTGGCAAGGCAAGCGCTCTAACCACTGAACTATCTCTCTGGCCCCCAGCCCCCATTTAATCAGAGTGAAAGGTCTTGAGTAGGAACGACAGTGTGAGTTCTGACAAGGAAAAAAGGCTTCAGTTCAAGTCTGTTCACCCCGAGCTGGGGACCTGGGGGTGCTGCCTCAGTGTCCTCAGGAGGTATGGTGGCACCTCAGTGGCATCTCAGTGCCCCGAGGCACCTGGCAGGGCTTTGTGCCCCAAGCTCTGAAGTTCTCTTCCCATCCCTTGCCCCACGTGAACCACGTCAGGCTTAATTTATCTACCTTAGAACGATCCAGAGCTCAGCTGAACCTGATGAAACTTAGTCAGCGTGTTACTCCTTCAGGGTAGAGGTCACGCCAGCAATGCTGGGAGGTGGGTTGTGGGGGGCAGCTTTGATGGAGATCAAATCCGTGATCCTGCATGCGAAGCAGGCACTCCAGCCCTGCAAGCCACCTCTCTGGAATTACAGTCGAAGAATTTTAAACCACCTAGGACATCCAAACTAAACAAATGTCCTCCTCCTCCCTCAAGAAAAAAGTATCTGGGCTCAGAGAGAGATGATTGCATGTGGTCCACTTGACAGAATCCCTGACACTGCGGAATCCCTAAGCAGCCAGAGAGAGCCCTGAGCCTAGAGTCAGATCCCTGAGCACAGTCAGGAGTGACCCGAGTACAAAACCAGGAGTGATCCCTGAGCACAGAGCCGGGAGTGATCCCTGAGCACCACCAGAGTGTGGCCCAACAACCCCTCCCCCCCAATCTCTTCTCTTTTTGAAATCAAGAGCACTTTGTAGTTAAGGATAAAAAGAAAAAGAAAGAAAGGCATCAAGAAAGAGCTGCGCATTTTCCTTTAATTTCCCCAGTATCTGGGTGCACGGGACGCTGTGGTCGAACAAGGCAGAACTCCGTAGGGGGGTGTCTCCCTCGGGGGCTGGGAGAAGGCACGAGAAATCGCGTTTCTGTTGGCTCACGTGTAAACAGTTCACCCTGGGGAGAGGTTCACCACGGAGAAGGGAGCTTATACCGACATTTCACAGGCGCCGGGATGCAAGGGCCTCCCTGGCCAGTGCCCGCCGTCCGCCTGACAGTGCAGTGCAAAGCGGGCCTGGTGTGGCAGGCGCCCGCAGTGACCGTGGAAGGGCAGACGGGGCGGCCACGGGCCCCGAGGTGTCCACAGGTGCTGGCGCCTGTCATGGTCAGCCCAGAGGTGGGGTCAGGCACAGCTTCCATCAGAGGCTCTGGGGCGGGCACGGCGCCCTCGCCGGCTCCTTAGGTGATGACCGTGGGGGCGGTGCGCCCCGTCCTCTCCTGCAGCTGGGACACCTTCAGCGCGATGGAGACCAGGGGGCCCAGCATGACCTGGGGGGACACACAGGGACAGCCTGCGCCATCTCCTCGCCTGGACACAGTCCCAGCTCCGCCCCCAGGTACCCGCCTGCTGACTCTGGGGCCCCAAGGCGCCACCCACAGATGCTCAGGGGTTACTCCTGGCTCCGCACTCAGGAATTACTCCTGGCAGTGCACGAGGGACCACATGAGATTCGGGGGATCAAACCTGGGTCGGTCCCACTCAAGGCAAACGCCCTACCTCCATACTACTGCTCTGGCCCTAAATAAATAATTGCTAAAAAATAAAAACCCTCAGGGCCAGAGCAATAGTACAGAGGGTGGGGGCTTGCCTTGCATGCAGCTGACCTGGGTTTGACCTTCAGCATCACATCTGGGACCCCCCTGCTTCCCCGGCATCGCCAGGAGAGACTCCTGAGTGCAGAGCCAGGAGAAACCCCCGAGCTTCTTCGGGTGTGACCCCAAAGTGAAAAATTAGAAAACATTAAAAAAAACACTCCCAGGAGCTAATTCAAGACAGGGGCTGTAGGGGAGCCCACCTGCACGCCTCCTGGACTGCGCGGGGCAGGCCAGGGCCCCGCCACTCTGCAGGGGAGCAGTGCGGGCTCAGAGCACGGGGGAGACTCGCTCAGGGGGAGACAGATGACAAACGGCAGGATGTGGATTTTAACGAGAGCCAACACCGAAACCGTCATCCCAAACCACTCCCAGGGGCCTCAAGGGGAGGAGGGCGGGAGTATCGGGGCTTTAATGAGGTGTCAGAGGGGAGGGGGAGGGCTGTACGGGAAGCATCGCCCGGGGAATGATATCTGAAACTGATGGCCGCTGGTTGGTCCGCTTTGGTTTTGGGGCCAGGCCCAGTCGAGCCTTGTGGGGGTGCTCCCCGCAGTGCTCAGGGGACCAGGCACTGGAACCCGGGCTGAGCGTGCAGAGCCTCCACCCCAGCCCTCGGCCTCTCCCAGCCGAGCTCAGGCCACCCGACTGCAGGGCCTCTCGGAGTCCTGACAGCGCGGTCTGTGCCGTGATCGCTGACCGCACGTTTGTCCGCTTGTCAGGGCCACGTCTGTCTGTCTGTCTGATTAGGGCCACTCGCGGCGGTGCTCCTGGCTCTGCTCTCGGAAGCACGCCTGGTGGTGCACGGGCCCTGGGTCGGCTGTTCTAAAGGCCAGAGCCTGGCCTGCCACACGGTCATCGCCGAGGCCCGCTCAGTTCCTGGACTCTCTGGGTGTGTCTGGGTTTGTTTCCTGGGCCACACCCAGCGGCTCTCGGGAACTAAACGAGGTGCAGGAAGTGAATCCGGGCAGCCAGGTGAAGGCAGGCACCCACTGCTGTCCCACACTCCGGCCGCTCGTCACCCTCCCCTGTGCCTGTGTGTGTGGGGAACATGAGGAGCACACAGCGTGGGGGCTGGGGTCTCCGGCATGTCAGCTCCTGCCCACGGCCCCCCCACTTGGTGGCAGATCCTCAGGAGACAGATTCCCCAGTGGGGGCCAGGAATCCAAATCACCTCACTGTCAGGGTGCAGACGGTTTCTTCCGGGGCATAAAACTGTCCTGCCCCAACACACAGACAGACAGACACACACACACACATAGACACAGACACACATATACACACAGAAACACAGACACACACATAGACACACAGAGACACAGACACACACACAGAGACACAGACACACAGACACACACAGACAGACACACACAGACACACAGAGACACAGACACATACACACACATAGACACACAGAGACACAGACACACATATACACACATAGACACACAGACACACATACCCACGCAGAGACAGACACACACAGACACACAGAGACACAGACACACATACACACACAGAGACACACAGAGACACAGACACACATACACACACATAGACACACAGAGACACAGATACACATACACACACATAGACACACAGAGACACACACATACATACACAAACACACACACACAGACACAGACACACACATAAAACAGACACACACAGAGACACAGACACACACACACATAGATACACAGAGAAACAGACACAAAGACACACACAGAGATATGGACACACACACATAGACACAGACACAGACACAGACACACATACACACAGACACACCACACACACACACACACACACACACACACACACACTAATGCATTCCACCTGCCAGCACAGCTGGGCAGAGGCGAAGCACCAAGGACCGAGACAGCCAGCCCGGGGAGGCGCTGACGAGCAAAGCTGGCCTTCCCCTGGAGCCTGTGAATCTACTGGCCCCTGTGCCAGGGGCCACTTTCTTTGGGGCAGGAACGGGAAGCGAGTCACCTGGACGTTACCTGGGGGTCCTGGTAGATCTTGGCGACGTCCTTCTCGTAGCTGTCGATGTACAGCCGGATGGTGGCCCCCGCGCTGCCCGTGCCGCTCAGCCGGAAGATGATGCGAGAACCATCCACAAAAATGAGCCTCAAGCCCTGCGAGGAAGCAGAGACGTCCCCTACTGGGCGGGCAGGGGGCGGGCAGCCTGCAGACCACGCGGGGCCCCTCCAGAGGCTTGATTCCAGCCCCACGCGGCCACCCCGGGACTGGGTCTGGGAGAAACGGGAGGCCCTGGGGCCCCCCCACGGGACTGGGCTCCCCACGGGGCCCTGGGCAGGCTGGGTGGGAGGACAGCGTCCCCCGCCCTGGCTTCCTCTCTCTGCCTCCCTGGGATACAGGAACTAACTCTCGGGTTGAGGCTCCATAAATCAGTACAAACAAATAAATGAACTGAGAGAGGCAGAAACCTCCCCCCAGCTCAGATAGAGGCTGAAATCTAAGGGGGGGGGGTGTAGAAGGTGGGGTGAGGAGGCGAGAGGAAAGATTCAGCAACGCAGACCGAGAAGCAAAACAGCTCTGGTCTGTCCCCACCCCTTCCCGCCACACCTGTAACTCCGGGGGTCGGGCGGGAATGGGGGGGCAATGCCCCCCTTCAACCTTTCGTCTCTCCAGGTAGCTCTGGGGGGCTGGAGCCATAGTATGGCAGGTAAGGGCACTTGCCTTGCACACCAACAACCTGGCTTCAACGCCCACACCCCTACGGTCCCCCAAAGCTACCAGGAGTAATTCCTATGTACAGAGCCAGAAGCATGCCCTGAATATTGCACTACCAGGTATGCCCCCCCACCCTGAAACAAAACAAAACAAAAAAACAAAACAAAACAGCTCTTGTCCTCTAGAGGGTAATTGTGGGGGCAAGAAAAGCCAGGATCTTAGGTCAATATTCTGGAGCCCCGGGGGCTGGAGCGATAGCACAGGAGGTAGGGCGTTTGCCTTGCACGCAGCTGACCCGGGTTCAATTCCCAGCATCTCACATGGTCCCCTGAGCACCGCCAGGAGTGATTCCTGAGTGCAGAGCCAGGAGTAACCCCTGTGCATCGTTGAGTATGACCCAAAAAGCAAAAAACAAAAAATTCCAGAGCCCCAGGTTCAAGGACTCTGTGCCTCCTCCTTCAGACCCTTGTGATGCGTCTGTGGGTTCAGCCAAGAGCAGCTGCAAGGACGAGCACCAGCTCCATATGCCAAGCTGCAGGGCCAAGCACTGTGAGCACCCCATGAGCACCCTGGGGGGGAGGGGGAGGGGTGGACACAGCTAACCTCAGGTCCTACTCCCCACCTTCTAGAAATGTCTTCTAAGCAAAGCTTCCCAGTCCTCCCACTCCTGGCAGCTGCGCCATCTGCCTCAAGGAACTTCCCCGCCACTGTCTCCCCCCACCCCCCCCACCCCCCACCAGGTGTCCTCACCATGGAAAGCGGGGTGGCCGTGCGGTCCTGAGGGAACACAGCGTGAAGCAAGGGCAGCTTGGAGTTCACCTCCCACCTACCCCCCACCTGAGAACACTTCACCACAAATGCTCGCACTTCCTGCCCCCCCCCTATTTTTTTTTTTTTTTTTGCTTTTGGGTCACACCTGGCGATGCTCAGGGGTTACTCCTGGCTCTGCACTCAGGAATTACTCCTGGCAGTGCTCAGGGGGAACCGTATGGGATGCTTGGAATCGAACCCGGGTAGGCCGCGAGCAAGGCAAACACCCAACCTGCTATACTATCACTCCGCCTCCCCCACCCCATTTTTCCAGAACAATCTCCTCGCCTTCCCACCTCTCCTTTCCCCGTATCTCAGACCTCCGTTCCCCTCATTTCTGCTGGGCCCTGATTTCTCCAGGTAGAGAAAAGGCGTGAGGACAAGAAGCCTCTGAGCTTGCGGGGAGGGTCGCCCTCGCCCACCTAAGCCCCCACATCCAGCCCGCAGCCGCCCCCCTCCTCCCAAGCCCCTCAGAGGCCCCAGCGAGGGCCAGGTGAAAGGTCCAGGGAGGCAGGAAGCCAGGCCACAAAGTTCTTAGAGAACCCTCACTTCCCGCCTGGTTTGGGAAACGGTGACGGTCACGGACTCAGGGAGAGACCGTGGAGGCCAGCCGGGCCTCTGCAGAGGACAGGCAGGTCTCGCCTGCAGCCTCGGTCCCCCGCAGAGGGGCCCCGGGACCTCCGTCTCCCTCGCACACAGCCTGGGTTCCTATAACAGAGTCAGCTGCCAGTCTCATGCCTCATGGAGCAACTGTTTCTAAGTTTGGGGGCCGGAGCTACAGTACAGCGGCAGGTAAGCTGGTTGCCTTGCACGCAGCTGACTTGGGTTCGATCCCTGGCACCCCGTATGGTCCCCTGAGCACCGCCAGGCGTCACTACTCCAAATACCACCAGGAATAATTCCTGAGTGCAGAGCTAGGAGTAAGCCCTGAGCACTGCCAGGTGTGGCCCCAAACACCACAACTTAATTAATTAAGTTCAGGGACAGGCTCAGTCCTTATTCCCTTCGTTTTTGAAATCAGGGTGGACCCAGGTGCCCTTGCTGAGTTCCCCACTGTGCTTCTCTGCTGTCATCTCCGAACGGGGCACTGACAGACAAAAGCTCTCGGGCCTTTAAACTGATATATTGGCCACACCTGGCAATGCTCAGGGCTTACTCCTGGCTCTGTGCTCAGGGATCATTCCTGGCGGTGCTTGGGGAACATACAGGGTACTGGGGTCTGAATCCGGGCTAGCTGTGTGCAAGGCAAGTGCCTCCCCTCTGTCCTATCTCTCCAGCCCCTCCAACTTTTTTAACTCTGGGACTCCTTTTGGCACAGATGTCAATCTTGCCTAGATTCTGGAGGGTCGGGGAGAAGACACTCAGTCCCTCTGGAATGTCGGAGCCCCCCAGCGTCAAGGTGCCGGGAGAGAGCAGAGGACCAGGGCAAAGCGTGTTTTCCAAGAAGCACAGTAACTGCACACTGGCTGCCCTCTGTGGGTTCTTGAAAAGCAACTTACAACAGAACGAACTTCACCCAGGGCTAACCTCTATAAATAAGAGTTAATGTTCTTCGACCTCCTACTTCCGGCCACAAGACTTCCACTGTAAAGATGCTGAACACTTCAGAGGTCCAGCAATCACTTTTTTTTTTTCTTTTTGGGTCACACCCGGCGATGCACAGGGGTTACTCCTGGTTTTGCACTCAGGAATCACTCCTGGCAGTGCTCGGGGGACCATATGGGATGCTGGGAATCGAACCTGGGTTGGCCACGTGCAAGGCAAACGCCCTCCCCGCTATGCTACTGCTCCAGACTCCAGCAATCACTTTCATTCACTCACTGATGCTACTTCAGGGGCCCGTCTGGTCAGAGTACACTCCAGAAACTCAGGGAATCCCACACACCTCAGACGTGTCACCCGCCACTCAAAACGCTGCTGAGCAAAGCCACGTCACTCAAGGCTCTGCATGCCTGTGTCACAGGTGCCTCAGGCAATGGCCAGCGGAGGGGCGATGGCCTTGGGAACAGCATCTCCCCCAGGGCACCCCAGACCCGTCTCCCACCTGGTTTCGCGAGACGCTGCCGTCCACGGGATCGCTGTACTCAAAGTTGTCGATCTTCTCCACCGTGTACACTTTGTCCCCGACTGGGAACTGTTTCCCCACGAAGGAGCGGTCGGCGATCAGGGCCTCCAGGTCCTTCATCATCTTATTGGCGCCTTCGGCTTCCACCTCCTCGTAATCGTACCTACAAGAGGCCACCGAGGCGAGGCCACAAGCTGAGGTGAGAGCACGCCAGGGGTTTCGGGCTCTGTATTCAGTCTTTGCTTTGCCAGCATCTGCCACACAAGGAACTTAGCCGGAGGCTGGGCTAAATGAGGAGTGTGTGAGTCTTGGGGATGGGGTGGGCAGAGGATGAAAGATGGGGAGTGGGGGCTGGTTCTGAGCATCAACATGGCTGAAGAGGCATTTTAACACCCATCTTGTCTTCCTGGCACAATCAAGCTCTCAAAAGCCACAAAGGTTTTTGAGAGATCCCATCTGATGCACTCCGAGAAGGAAGAATTAAAAGCAATGTCATCTCTAAAAGATGGCACTCATCAGGGGCTGGAGCAATAGCACAGCGGGTAGGGCATTTGCCTTGCACGCAGCCAACCTGGGTTCGATTCCCAGCATCCCATATGGTCCCCTGAGCACCGCCAGGAGTAATTCCTGAGTGCAGAGGCAGGAGTAATCCCTGTGCATTGCCGGGTGTGACCCAAAAAGCAAAAAAAAAAAAAAAAAAAAGATCGCACTCATCTGTGGAATATAAAGTAGCAGAATGGGACACTAACACCCAAGAGTAGTAGAGATAAGGGAGGACCAGGAGGTCTGCCCCACAGCTTGGAAACTGGCCTCACATGCTGGGGGAAAAGGCAGCTGAGATAGAGAAGGGAACACCAAGTAGTGAATGTTGGGAGGACCCACTCGGGTTGGAAGCTGTGAACCAAAAGTAGACTATAGACCGAACATGATGGCCACTCAATACCTCATTGCAAACTACAACATCCAACGGGAGAGAGAACAAAAGGGAATGCCCTGCTGCAGAGGCATGGTGGGGTGGTGGGGGATGGGGTGGGGGTGGTGGGAGGGATACTGGGAACATTGGTGGAGGAGAATGGGCACTGGTGGAGGGATGTAAACGAAATGCAAACATGAAAGTTTGTAAGTTTGTAACTGTAACTCATGGTGATTCACTAATAAAAATTAAAAAAAATAAAAAAGCAATGTCATCTCTAGACCAGGCTGTTAAAGCAGCGCAGATTCAGGCACTTTCTCCAAACTCCTGGAGCACTTCTGGGGTATACCATGAGTGGAGATGTTCCCCCTTGCCTGGGACCTGCCTGGGTTCTGTTGAGATTTTGGATGAAGGAGAATTCCAGGCTCTACCGGAAGTCAGGGCAGTTCCCCCACAATTTTAACTCTATACCTGTGAAGTACCCCCCTCCCTCCAGGAAAAGCAGAATCGGGAAGTGACTCTGACAGAAGGAAAAGGACCAAGGAAATAAAAGGAGGCCCCCAAGGAAAATTCCCAGGTGGTGAGTCCCCCCAGCAGAGTTGCCCTTGACTTCTTTCTTGGCGGTTCAAGGCCCACAGGGGGATTCTCCTGACCTAGAGGCACACGCGCCTCTGGGAATTTCTGGTTTTTGTTTTGAGGCTCAAGATAGCAGACTCTAACTGCTATTGTAAAACAAATCCACTATGTGCGAGAGGATGTGTCTGAGCGGGGAGAAGTCCACAGACCAGGAACCACAGCTCCTCCTTGCTGTAGGCAGCTCTTCCCCAGGCAAAAATGATGAGCAGCAAGAAATGATCACCAGGTGTCTACGCTTTACACTGGTGACCTTTGGGTGTTCCAGGGAAATGTTTCATGAATCCGAAACTCAGAGGGGCAGAAAGGAAAGACCCTGGGCTTGGAAACCACCAGAAGAAGCCCAGAGTTGGGACCAGAGCGATAGTACAGCGGGGAGGGCGTTTGCCTTGCAGATGCCCAACCGGGGTTCAGTTCCCGGTATCCCATATGGTCCCCCGAGCACCGCCAGGAGTAATTCCCGAGTGCAGAGCCAGGAGCAACCCCTGAGCATTGCTGGGTGTGACCCAAAAAGCAAAAAACAAACAAGCAAAAAAGAAGCCAAGAGCCAGCCTCAAAGGTTGGCGCCAGCCTTGAGGGGCGGCTGACTTCACAACTATGGAACATGGTCCCATTTCCCCGAGTTCAGTGTCTTTCTTTCTTTTACTTCTGATTTTTTGGTTTGATTTTGGGCTACACCTGGTTATGCTCAGGGTTTACTCCTGACTCTGTGCTCAGAGACCACTGCTGGTGGAGCTCGGGGACCCTATGCAATGCTGATGGTGGAACTTGGGTCAGTAACTCGCAAGACAGATATCTCTCTGTTCCTAGCATGTTAACTTTTGTTAGTTTTTAGCCCACACCTGGCTGTGCTCAGGGCTTACTCTTGGCTTACTCAGGGATCACTTCTGCTGGGCTTAGCAGATCGTGGGGTGCCGGGGATCAAACCTGGGTTGACCATGTGCAAGGCAAGTGTCTTACCACTTGTCACTCAGGCCCCTAACATATCAATTTTTTACTTTTTTAAAGCTTTTTTGGTTTTGGGGTCACACCCTGCAATGCACAGGGGTCACTCCTGGCTCTGCACTCAGGAATTACCCCTGGTGGTGTTCAGGGGACCCTATGGGATGCTGGGAATCGAACCCGGGTCGGCTGTGTGCAAGGCAAATGCCCTACCCGCTGTGCTATCACTCCAGCCCCCCCATATTAATTTTTTTAAAGCTAACTCTTTTTTTTTTTTTTTTTTTGCTTTTTGGGTCACACCTGGCGATGCACAGGGGTTACTCCTGGCTCTGCACTCAGGAATTACTCCTGGCGGTGCTCAGGGGACCATATGGGATGCTGGGATTCGAACCCGGGTTGGCCGCGTGCAAGGCAAACGCCCTACCCGCTGTGCTATCACTCCAGCCCCAAAAGCTAACTCTTCATGGCTAATATAAAAGCTAACTTCATTATGGCCCTGACATTTTTTTTTTTATTTTCAGTTGGCAAAACGGGACAGACAAGGACTTTATCATCACCTAAGGCAAGAAAGAAACCATAGGCCTGCCAATTCTCTCTGCCACCCGCCCACGCTGCCTGAGACTCGGCCAGGAGGGGATTTACCTGGTGAAGAAATTGCGGCCGTACTTCTGCCAGTGGTCCTTGAGGATGTCCTCCACACTCTGCTTGCGGGCGGCCAGGATGGAGAGCCAGGCGAGCACTGCCCAGAGCCCGTCCTTCTCGCGGATGTGGTCAGAACCTGGGGGCGCGGGGCAACCATGAGAAACTGGGAGAAACTGGGAGAAACAACTTCTCAATGGTGAGAAACACAAATCTGGATTCTCCCGAATCCCCAGGAGAAAACCCAGCACCAAGCATCTGGGTCCCCACCAGAGAAGCCGGGAGACGTCATGGAGAGAGGGGAGCACCCGCAGGGAAGGACAAACCGGATCAAACCGCCTCGGTCGAGAGGGAGTTGGTACATCTCAAGGCAAGTCAGACACATGGAGTGAATGCCAACAGGTGATCGGTGTTTGAGAGGGAGTACTGGCTAGTGTCTGTTACAAAGTATTCATTCGCGGGAATGGGAAACAAATACACTTGAACTAGACAGCGGAAGACCATGAGCATTCTACATTTTTCATAACTGAAAGAGTCTGGCAACTCTGTGGGATAAAAGAGCATACCAAGACAGATAGACAGATGAGACTTGAATGCGGCATCATTTCACCAAAGAGAATTGCAGATGGAGCACACATCTAAATGTGGACACTTGAAGAACTGGGCCAAGGAGATCCTCATAGGGCTGGAGCATATGGCAAGGCCCCGAGTTCGAGCCAACACCGTACAATCAGCTGAGCACTGCCAGAAGTAGCCCTGGTAGAAACTGAGCACTACTCTAGCAGTCTCATGGCTTCCTGCGCTGCTGGACCCGAGTGCTGAGCTGACCAGTGTCAGCTCAGACTCCAATGATTGTTTAGGGATCATTAAGACCTTTAAATACTAAAGATGGGGGGGCGGGTTGAGTTTCCCTCCCTGCCCCAAGCAGAGCTCCGGCAGCTGAAAACCTCCAGAACCCAGCCACAGCCATGCTCAAGGCCACTCTCCACATGCTCAGATGAACCCCACCCATGAAGGAACTGACAGAGGAACCCAGGTATGCGGGACCCATGTCTGAGATCTCTAAGCCTGCTTGGATCAGGAATGGGCCTCCTCCACCCAGATCCCCAGTTTTCCAGTAGCTTGGCAGTCACACCCACAAATTCCCCCCCAGCGCCATGTAATCTCACCAACAGCCAAGATCCAGAGACATTAAAACAAAGCTCCTAGAAGAGAGCGACACAATTTTTCCTGGAGTGCATGGCCACATTTGTGGCCACGCGGCCTCTCTATTTTTATTTTTATTTATTTATTTATTTTATTCCCCACACAGCAGAGCCTGGCAAGCTACCTGTGACGTATTCGATATGCCAAAAACAGTAACAACATGCTCTTCATGTTCCTGGGGCAAGCAGACACCATCGGGCTACACTAGCACGTGACAGGGACAAATGAAGATGTTACTGACGCCCGCTCAAGCAAATTGATGAACAACAGGATGACAGTGATACAGTGATAGATAAATGTATTTTCAAATATTGGAAGTGGCAAATACATGTAAATACAGAATTCACCGGGGAACGATGCATTTGGCTGCTTAAAAATGAACACCTCTATTGGAAAAACCACTACTATAGATTAAATGGAAAGACGATTGAAAAGTATTTGAGGAAACATATTTGCAGTACACATTAGATGTCTAATACATTCCACACAGGGGGAAGTTATATATATATATATATATATATATATATATATATATATGTATATGTATATGTATTTGGAGTTTCTCCAAACTCCTGGAGCACCTCTGGGGTACACTGTGAGTGGAGATGTTCCCCCACCACATCTGGGGCCTCCCTGGGTTCTGCTGAGATTTTTGATGAAGGAGAATTCCAGACTCTACCGGAAGTCAGGCCCGGTCCCCCTCCCCCGCAAAAAAATACCCAAACTCTAGACCTGTCAAATGCCCCCTGCTTTCAGAAAAAATAGAATTGAGGAGTAACTCTGATAGAAGGAAAACATACATACATACGTGTGTGTGTGTGTGTGTGTGTGTGTGTGACATCCGATAGTGCTCAGGGCTTACTCCTGGGTCTGTGTTCAGGGGTCACTCCTAGCAGAGCTTGGGACCATACTGGATATTGGTAATAGAACCCAGGTCAGGGGCCTAGCACAGCAGGTAGGGCATTTTTGCTTTGCACGCAGCCGACCGGGGTTCGATTCCCAGCATCCCATAGGGCTCCCTGAGCACCGCCAGGAGGAATTCCTGAGTACAGAGCCAGGAGTAACCCCTGAGCATTGCTGGGTGTGACCCAAAAAGCAAAAAAAAAAAAAAAAATAGAACCCAGGTCAGCTGCATGCCAGGCAAGTGCCCTACCCACGGTACTATCTCTCCAGCCCCCCAAAATCTTACAGACCAGTGAACCAAAAAATAAAGCTTCAGGTGAAAAACATTCCAAAAATATAAGTAGACAATTCACCAAAGAATAAATACAGATAACAGAGTAACAGAGTAAAAATCTGGCATCGTTATTTTTCTTCAGGGGTGCCACGCCTGGTGATGCTCAAAGGCTGATCCTAGCACAGTGCTCAGAGAACCGTGCAGTGGTGGGGACTTGAACCCTTAACCCCTGCATGTAAACCATGCCCTCCAGCCCTGTGAGCCTCTCCCCATCCAGCAAGCATTCTTTTTGCTTCTTTCTTCCTTCCTTCATTTTTTTTTTTTTTTGCTAGCATTATTTTTAGGAAGACAGGTTAAAGTAAGGTTCTGCTCTTTGACAAATGGCTGCAGGGTTTCCATGGAGAATCCCGACCGTCAGGGGAGGCCTGAGGGGGATGGGACAGAGGAGATGCAGGGGGGAGGAGGGAGTGCTAACAACTGGCTGGAAAGCAACTCGGGAAAATTCAAGGATCAAACCTTAAAAAAAAAAAAAAAAGAATCTCCTGCTGTTCCAGCAGTTCTGATCTGAGGACAGCCTCTTTCACCAAGAGAAATTTAGGCTCTCTGCCTCCTGCTGATGTTCCTGCTGAAATCTTTACCAGACCTGAAAGACGAGTCCTGTCCATGTGCTTATCGCACACAGAGCCTTCCCGGAGCCCAGCATGAAGCAAGCCTCACTGACTGCCTTGCTATGACTCTCGTGGAGACAAAGAGGGTGGAGGGAAGGGAGGTGAGATATATATATATTAGATATACATATATACATATGTATATACATATATACGTATATGTGTATGTGTATATATACATATATACACACATGTATATGTATATACATATACATGCACATATATATATTTCAATTTTATTGAATCACCATGAGATAGTTACAAGCTTTCATGTTTGGGTCACAATCTCACAATGATCAAACACCCATCCCTCCACCAGTGCACATTCCCCACCACCAATATCCCAGCTACACCCTCCCCTTTCCCATCCTCCCCCTGCCTCCATGGCAGACAATATTCCCCATATTCTCTCTCTACTTTTGGGCATTATGGCTTGCAACACAGACACTGAGAGATCATCATGGTTGGTCCATTATCTATTTTCAGCATGCATCTCCCATCCCGACTGGTTCCTCCAGCCATCATTTTCTCAGTGATCCCTTCTCTATCCCATCTGCCTTCTCCCCTCTGCTCATGAGGCAGTCTTCCAGCTATGGGGAAATCCCCCTGGCCCTTGTATCTACTGTCCTTGGGTGTCAAGGGCAGGTGATATTAAGTTCTATTTTCTGATGTTTGTGCAGGTCTCAAATTCATTTTTTTTCTTTCCTTTTCTTTTTCTTTTTTGTTTTGGATCACAACCAGTTGTGCTCAGGGCTTACTCCTGGCTCTGCACCCAGGGATCACTCCTGGTGGTGCTCGGGTCCGCAGGGAGCACCGAGGATCGAACTGCTGCATCAGCTGCATGCAAACAAATGCCCTGCCCGCTGTACTATCTCTCCGGCCAGTAAATATGATTTGTTTCCAAGGGTGCTTGGTATAGTGTCATGCTTGGACTCCTTGCGTGCCTTTCTCTCCCCCTCATCTTCCTACCGCTCTTAGTCCTCTTAGATCCGGCTGAGTTTCTAGCCCGGTGCTGGCTGTGAGACAGGACGCTGTGAAAGAAGCTCCCTTCCTCCCTCTATTCATTCATTTAGACCCAACTCAAATGTCCTCAACTCTCAGAGACTAGCTTCGACTTCTTCACTGGGTATGAGCTACTTTCTCTTTCTCCTTCTCTCCTGACCCGGCCAGCTCAAAACATCTGACACAACCCTCCTATCTCCTGAGTTTTCATCATCTGCCAAGGAGCCTCTCCTTCCATGAGTCACCCATTTTCTCAGAAATTCTTGTAATTGTGCCTGGTGATGAGCAAAGCACCTGGGAGCAAAATCAGGAAAGAACTGATTGCAGAGACACGCATGAATGAACCAATGAACTCATCAACCCCCATGCTCTCTCTCCCCTTCCGGTTCACGAAAACACACCACTTCTTCCTTCCAAAGGTTTTCTCTTCCATCGGAGACTACTTTGAGAAGTTACAGCTCTCAAAATTTAGACGCTGGCAGAGCAAGAGCTATTGGGGAGTATTTTCAGCGCCATCACAAATGTTGGAAACGTTTGCCGAGCTTTATCATCTCTGGACTGGTTTTGGTCCTTGCGGTGATTTCAAGAAACAGTGTTGGCTGGCGCACGCTTAGCACCTGCATAAATGATGCGATGTTTTGGCAGCCGTGCACCCCAGGCGCTGAGAATTGGTGACAGGAGCTAACAGCTGCTGTTATTTGTCTGGCCTGTGTTCGCTGCCCACACCTTTTCATGTTTCATTTGCCAGGATGGGAGAGGGGAGATGCTAGAATTATTGCAAAAAAAAAAAAAAAAAGAGCATTTCCATTGTGGTTTATCTACTCTAAGTAGAATCTGACTTTCTTCTTTCATGTGGCAAAACAAAATCTAAGACTCCCACCCAAACTGAAACAAGTTACCTGGAAGTATAAAAATCACCTCCCCTTATTACCAACACTCTTGGCCTGGGATAATAGAAATATTTCATTCCATTTGCACAGGAAACCTCTTTGGAAATCCTCAACCACGGCCTTGGGTGTGTCATATGTGAGGTAAGAAATATTCCCACGCTCCGGGAAACTTCATCTGCTTCAGGGTTAGAGTGAAGAGAGGTAACGGGGTGTGTCAGTGTGTCTATTGTGGGTGCTGCAGCCAGTAGCTAATGCTCTGAAATGCTGAAAGGTTTTCAGCATCAGAAAACCTTCATCCGAGACGTGGTGACATAAAGTTGCTTCTAATCATGAGAGTCATGCGACTTCTCTGTGCCTCCATTTCTTCAGCTGAAATATGGGCTAATGCCACCTTTCTCTCACAGTCAGAAGGCCTCACAGTGAGAGACTAACCAGAAAGGTTGTATAAATTGTAAATTGTTAAGGACCAAATAAATGCAAGACCCCATATCTATGCATAAGGGAAACAAAAAACTCAAGGTAAAATTAATGCATCCCATTAATTTGTTGAGCTTTCAAAAATTATGTTCCTCAGAACCAGAGAAAGAGGAACATCAATGGGCTGAATTCGTGCTTTGCATGCAGGAGGCCCAGGTTCGATTCCTAACACCGCATGGTCCCCCAGGCCACACGGGGAGTGACCCCTGGGCACTAGCAGGGAACACCTCCAAAGCACCACTGGGTGTGGCCCAAAACCCAATGCAACCAATGTTCCTTAACGTCTGGGGAAGAAAATGCGATCTAACCCATAAGCATTTTGCCCCATAACAAATGTGTATTATTCATACCATTGTGTGTGTGTGTGTGTGTGTGTGTGTGTGTGTCTGTCTGTCTGTCTGTCTTAAGAAAAAGCAACTAGGGGCTGACGTGATAGCACAGCGGGTAGGGCATTTGCCTTGCAAGCAGCCGACCCGGGTTCAATTCCCAGCATCCCATATAGATGAGCACCGCCAGGAGTAATTCCTGAGTGCAAAAGTCAGGAGTAACCCTTGAGCATAGCCAGATGTGACCCAAAAAGCAAAAAAAAAAAAAAAAAAAAAAAAAGAAAGAAAAAAAAAGCAACTAATTAAATTCAGATAAACTGTGAGGACCAGAGACCTTGTCACCAGCACCACTGAGCGCAGCCAAATCCAAAGCAGCGCTAGGTGGGCCTGGGGTCTCTGCGGGTCTGGCCACCTTTGGAAACCCCATCAGGGTGGGCGCTTCTGCCCGCTCAGCATCCAGAATCCGTCTCTTTGCTCCACACGCTCAGGACCGTGTAAACCACTGAAAACCTGACTCAGGCATCTGTCTGTCTGCCTGCCTGCTGTCACCTCCACCACCTAGAAATTTCCATTTCATACCGACCTATCAGCCTGGCAGGATCCCCCTGCCCGCCCCCACCGCCAGCCCCCCACTCTGCACTGCCTGCACCCGGGATGCTCGCCACGATCACCCCCAGACGAGCAGTCTGGCCCAAAGTTTCTTTTCTTGTCCGGCATCACAGGGCTGGCGCCTAGCAGAGTGTGTGTGTGTGCCCTCCTGTCCCTGGGTGAGTGACCACGGGCGCGTTCTCTGCTAGGCTGGGCAGGATGGAGAACAAGACACGGGGGGCTCCTGTCCAAATGGAACCCACAGGCGGGGGGGGGGCAGACAGGTTTCAAATAATGATGACTACTTGTGAGACTTCGGCTGCAGCACAGGGGGAGGGAGAGATGCAGGTGCCCAGAGGAGCCAGAATGGGGGCTCTGACCCACACTGGGCGGGCATGGGAGCTGTCCTGAGAAATCATCCTGATTCTTGTCTAGAAAAATGCAAAATAAACCCCCCAGTACTCAACTAAGCTAAAGAATCCCAATATGACAGACATCAAAGGACTGCACTCATTTGTGGAATATAAAATGATATGAGACTGACACCCAAGGGCAGCAGTAGACACAAGGGCCAGGAATATTGCCCCATAGTTGGAAGCCTGCCTCATGAGCAGGGGGAGAAGGCAGCTGGGATAGAGAGGGGATCACTAAGTCAGTGATGGCTGGAGGAATCGTTCGGGATGGGAGCTGTGTGCTGCAAGTAGATAAAGGACCAAGCGTGATAGCCTCTCAGTTTCTGTATTGCAAACCATAATGCCCAACAGTTGAGAGAGTATGGGGGAAATTGTCTGTATAGAGGCAGGAGGGAGGATTGGAAAGGTGGGGGAGAGGGGTTAATACTGGGGACATTGGTGGTGGAGCATGTGCACTGGTGGAGGGATGGGTGTTTGATCATTGTATGACTGAAACTCAAGCATGAAAGCTTTGTAAATGTATTTTAGTGACTCATTAAAAAAAAAAAGAATCCCAATACGTCAAACTTCACAGCATCACTGTTGTCGTCATTCTCACTCTAAGAATGAGGGTGCAGTGATGACTAGCTTGGCTGGTAACCCAACACTCAAGTGTGTACCTCCCCACACCCACTGTGAGCACTGCAGCCAAATGGGCAAAACCTGGTCCTGCGACCACCCATAACAAATGGGAAACAGAAAAAAAAACACTCAGAGAGGGTTAATAAACTACTTTACATGGGCCAAAGGGAACAGTGAAAGGCACCAAATACAAATGCGGTTTATATGGATAACAGAGACAATGGCCGGTTCTCTAAACACAGCCATCCCACACTCCTGACTTGCCGGTTCCACTCTGGAGGATTTGGGCTCAGTTCTGGACATGATCTTCCCATGAAGGGCACTGGCAAACTTGCAAGCACCTTAGAAGTTGGCGCAAGGTAGAGAAACTGTGAAGAGAAGGCTGGGCCCCTCGGGGTGGTTGGTCAGGGCAAGAGTGGACAGAGAGCGGTCACCCCATCCCATCTCACAATTCTTGGCAGGCAAGATCCAGCCTCCAGGAAACAGTTCCGGCCATCCAGGGCAGCCCTGCTCCTCCCTGCCCAGGTCTTTCTATCAAAACACATCCCAGAGATGGGAGATGTATGCTGAAAGTAGATAATGGACCCAACATGATGACCTCTCAGTGTCTGTGTTGCAAGCCATGATGCCCAAAAGTAGAGAGAGAGTTTGGGGAATATTGTCTGCCATGGAGGCAGGGGGAGGGTGGGAAAGGGCGGGTATACCGGGGATATTGGTGGTGGGGAATGTGCACTGGTGGAGGGATGGGTGTTTGATCATTGTGAGATTGTAACCCAAACATGAAAGCGTGTAACCATCTCATGGTGATTCAATAAAATTTTTTAAAATTTTTTAAAAAAAAAGAAAGAAAAAATACATCCCAGAGGCTGTAGCTCCTCCTTGCAGGAGAAACTGTACCAAGAGAATCCCTTACCCTGGAATGCTCTATTATCCCCCAGCAACACTGTCAGACCCAAGACAAAGAGGCATATTCCACCCTCCCTGGGTGTCACGACTTCAGAACCTCTTGTGGAGCTGGTGCCTTTCCACACACCCAAACACCCCCGGGAAAACCTGACGTCAGTATTTTCTGTTGTTGCCTCATGAAGCCAAACACTGACGTGGACACAGGGAGTGGGGAAGCGCCCAGACGTGGTGTTTGCCTTCTAAGACGTCTTCATCCACAAGGAACGATGATCAATAGACTAATCACTAACGGGCCCTTAATGATTTCTTTTCTGGTCATTCTACTTGCCAGTTCTCAAAGTTTTGTTGGAATAAGCTATATAAAGTAAATGTGTTCTGTGCCCAAGGCTGGGGGCGGGGCGGGGGGCAGGCTGGGGTTGGGAGAGAAATCTATGGAGGGAAGGTCACACTTGTGGTGCTGGAACCTAAATGCTTGAGACAACTGTAGAACAAACAACTTTGTAATTTACGGTGCTTTTAATGAAAATCAATTTTTAAAGAAGAAACAACGATTAGGGCTGGCGAGCTCAGTGGTAGGCGCCTGCGTGACCAGCATAAGGCTGCGAGTTCCAGCCCAGCATCACCGCATGTGCCAAGTGCAATGCCAGAAACACTGCCACTAGGGGTCCCTGGTGCCCCAGTGTGTGATCCCCAGCACCCTGCAACCACATGTGTGACCTCCAGTCACTGCAACAACAAGGGAAGGCGGTGGGGAAAGGTAAATTTACAGTCGGCAGTACAGCTCAACGGTAGAGCACTTGCCTTCCTTCATGTGGGAGGCTCTGAGTTTGAGCCCTAGGACCAAAAACAATTTATTTGATTAATGTCTTAAAAGAAGAAGAATGGTTAAGACCAAGTCTGGGGACTGGAGTGATAGCATAGCGGATAGTGCATTGGCTTTGCATGCGGCCAACCTGGGTTCGATTCCCAGCATCCCATAGGGTCCCCCAAGCACCGCCAGGAGTAATTCCTGAGTACATGAGCCAGGAGTAACCCCTGTGCATCGCCGGGTGTGACCCAGAAAGCAAAAAAAAAAAAAAAAGACCAAGTCTGATCTAGATAATCCCAGGCAGAGTTTCATGGGAGAAGAGCACGTCAGAGATTTACCAGACATTCACTAAGGATCATGGGGGCCACATCATGGCACCAGGCTGGTCACTGGACAGGAGGACTGAGCAGGCCTTGGGAAATCATCACATTTTTGTGAAAATTACAGGAATGCATTGACTTGGCTCACAGCAGCCAACTCTGTCCAGAGAGTTTCATCCCCAAAGAGCCTCACCAGCCCTTGAGAACATCAGACTCTTCACCACTTTTAATCAACCATTAAGCAATATTGGGCCAGGGCGATAGTCCAGCAAGGAGGGCGTTTGCCTTGCACATGACTGACCTGGGTTCGAGCCCCAGCATCCCCTAGGGTCCCCCGAGCAGCGCTAGCAGTGATTCTTTTTATTTTTTAATTTTTTTATTGAATCACTGTGAAATACAGTTACAAAGCTTTCATGTTTGAGTTTCAGTCATACAACGATCGAACATCCATCTCTCCACCAGTGCACATTCCCCACCACCAATGTCCCCAGTATACCCCCCTTTCCCACCCTCCCCCTGCCTCCATGGCAGACAATTTCCCCCATACTCTCTCTCTGCTTTGGGCATTATGGTTTGCAACACAGATACTGAGAGGCTATCACGTTTGGTCCTTCATCTTCTTTCGCACTTCTCCCATCCCAAACGATCCCTCCAACCATCACTGACTTAGTGATCCCTTCTCTATTCCAGCCAGCAGTGATTCTTTTTTTTTTTTGCTTTTTGGGTCACACCCGGCAATGCACAGGGGTTACTCCTGGCTCTGCACTCAGGAATTACCCCTGGCGGTGCTCAGGGGACCCTATAGGATGCTGGGAATCGAACCCGGGTCGGCTGCGTGCAAGGCAAACACCCTCCCCGCTGTGCTATTGCTCCAGCCCCCCAGCAGTGATTCTTGAGTGCAGAGACAGGAGTAACCCCTGAGCATCTCTGGGGTGTGACCCAAAATCAAAAAACAGAAAGGAAAAAATAAGAAAGAAAAGGAAAAGCAAACCAGGTGCTTCAAACTGACGGGTTCGTTGACTCGCCCTCCTCCCAGTCTTGGAGGAAAGCAGAGGAAACCAACACTCGACTGGGGCAAGCCCAGCACCTCTGTGACGCGTTTGCAAGGAGAGTGCCTGGGCTCTGGCCACGTGCCTGCGAGTGGAGAGCAGAGGTCACGGCTCCTCTAGGACCCAGAGCTGCACCCACTCGCGCCCACACTCTGAGTGGTCCTTCGTGGCCTGCTGGAGACCCGCATGTGGGAGAAACCAGGTGTGTGGATCTTCAGAACTGAGAGATGTAGGCAGGGCGGGAGAGGGGAATCTGAGAAGGAGGTGGGCTTTCAGGCCAGTGTTCAGACAGGGAACACTGCACCCCCACTTGAGTGCTGGAGGGTCAGGTGGGTTGGGGGCGTGATGGCTAAAGGCCCTCGGACACCCCATCTTCCACCCTGAAACACGAGATGCAGACGTTTCCCTTTGGACAGAGCGCATTAAAAAAAAATACAAAAAAATTTCTCATTCATCTCAGAACCAAGAGGCTTGCCCAGAGATATTCCCGACCTTGCACCAGGCCCATTTCACTGGGTGCCTCAGACAGAAGCAGGCGTCGTCCCTCCACCTGTCCCCTATGAATCCCAATAGCCACAAACCTCCAGAACCCGTGAAAAACCCAGGCACGCAGGACCAGTGGCTGAAAACGCCAGGCCTCAAGGGATAGGGACAAGTGGCTCCTTCCCGTCTCCCCGCCCCTGGGGGATCCCGGTTGTCAGGTCCACGAATTGTCTCCGAGTGCCATTTAAGCGCCTTAACGGCCAGGAGCCGGAGACTCACAAATAAATCTCGGAACCGAGCAGCTCGCTACAGAGATGTCTGTGGACCCCAATTATTTAAAATTTTAGAACTCCATTGGGGCCGGAGTGATAGCACAGCGGTTAGGGCGTTTGCCTTGCACGCGGCCGACCCGGGTTCAATCCCCGGCATCCCATATGGTCCCCCAAGCACGCCAGGAGTAATTCCTGACTGCAAAGCCAGGAGTAACCCCTGAACATCGCTGTTTGTGACCCAAAAAAAGCAAAAAAAAAAAAAGAAATAAAATTTTAGAACTCCAGGAGCACGCGGCCACTTTTGCAGTCATGCAACATCTCATGCTATTCATAACAAGCAATACAAAATAAATTATTGTAAATTCAAAATAATGGTGGTGGGAAGGTGTAATGGCGGGACTGGTGTTGAAATACTGAGTGTAATCAATTATTGTGAACAACTTTATGAAAAATAAAACTAAAAATAATAAAAATCTCACAACCATCTAGCAGGTTCTATCTTCTTTATGGTCTCCTTTCATTGAACTCCAAGAAATCAGAGCTTGCTGCCCCAGCAAACATAGGCATATTAAAGGGAAAGAGTTAGGGGCTGGAGCGTTAGTAACAGTGGGAAGGGTGTTTGCCTTGCATGCGCCCGACTCCAATTCGATCCCTGGCACCCCACGTGGTCTCCTGAGCACTGCCAGGAGTGATTCCTGAGTGCAAAGCCGGGAGTAACCCCTGAGCATCGCCAGGGGTGGCCCCCAAAAAAAAGAAGAAGAAAAGGGGGGAAGAATTAATGTCACTCTACATTCGAACATTTGAACGAAAACCAGACTTACTCCATGCAATATTTTCCCAGAAATGAAAACACAGATAGGGGCTGGAGCAATAGCACAGCGGGTAGGGCATTTGCCTTGCACGTGGCCAACCCAAGTTCGGTTCCCAGCATCCCATATGGTCCCCTGAGCATGGCCAGAAGTAATTCCTGAGTGCAGAGCCAGGAGTGACCCCTGAGCATCGCTGGGTGTGACACCCCCCAAAAAAAAGAAAACACAGATAAAGGTCTCCTTGGTCACAGAGGGGCTGGAAGCAGGTGATCACGTTAATTCCTATTGGCTCCAGCAGACCAGGCAGCAGAGGCAAGAGGGGGTGGGGCAACTTCCTCTCTCTACGCAGAGGCCCCTAAAACATCGGCCTCCAGGCAGAAGGAAGACTCCCTGCGTCTCTGAGACGTCCTCTCCATCTGAGCGGTTATAAATAACCTGCAGCCTGGCTGAGGTCTCGGGGCCGCGTTGCTATTTCAGGGCGGCCGGAGTCGGCTCAGCTTTGGCGGCCGGAGGCACTTAGAGGCGACGACGTGGCAGCGGGGTGCGATCGGATGCACTTACCCGTCCCGAAGCTCTCCTCCCCGCACAGGGACAGTTTGCTGGCATCCATCAGGTTCCCGAAGAACTTCCAGCCCGTCGGGGTCTCATACAGAGCAATCTTTGTGGCGTGAGCCACCCTTCAAAGGCACGGAACCCAAGTTACATGCCAGCAGGGGCCGCGCGCGTGAGGTGGGGGGAACTGCAGCCAATACCATAACCAAGGGTAGCCCTGAGCATGGCCCCGAGGGAGGCGGGAGTCCCAGAGGGGTGGGGAATCGTCAGAGGAAAATGGCGCACTGTGGGCTATTCCGTGTGGCATCAGGAGGACGCGGGTAGGAAGGAGAAAGGAGCCGACTTCAATGACTGGGTGTCATTTTGGGAAAGAAAGTGACAGAACTAGTTTTGAACCACACTGTGTGCTTTGGAGACAAGGCTGTAGGGATGCCTGTTCCACAGGGGATGAGGTTCCGATGCTGTGATTGGTGCAATCGTGGTGAGTCTAGAATCAGTCGAGAGCTCAGCATTTCACGGGCCGGGGGGACAGGACCCAGAATGCCTGGTGATGGGCCCCAGGTCCCAGTCACTGTGACTGAGCGCGACCAGCCCTGGCTTGCTTGCCCTGTCGCTGCCCTCTGATTTCAGCAGGAGGTGCCACAAGGTCAGCCCCCCACGGGGTCGCCCACTTCTGCCGGCTTCACCCACCAGGGTGCCTGGTCCCCTCTCCCCTCCAAACTCCATCTCACTTCTCCCTGCAGACCTTGGCGCTATGCGAAGTCTTCGTGGGGTGACTTTTAAGCTCACTGTCCTCTGAGCAGGAAGCCTTCCATGAGGTGTGACTTATCTTCCAGAAAGCTCTCCTCTTTGGTCAAGGAGGCATCATGCTGAGCATCTCAACAAGTGAGGAAAATGAAATCTGATTTTGAAAACTGGGAGTCCAATAAGTTTTTCTGCAGGGAGTGAGTATTCTCCTTCGTGCTGATTTATGGGGTGGCTCAGTGATTCCAGAGAGGAATGAACGTGTTCTTGGGCACAGGAGGGTTTCAGGGCTTGGCTGGTCTAATGTACAACAGCGAGGCCACGGCTTAGCTCACGAGTGCAGGAGGGTTGGCTAAAATGCCAACTTCGGGGCCAGAGCGATAGTACAGCAGGTAGGATGTTTGCCTGGCACGCGGCCAACCTGAGTTCAATCCCCGGCACCCCATATGGTTTCCCCGTGCACTGCCAGCAGTCATTCCTGAGTGCAGAGCCAGGAGGTACCTCTGAGCATTGCTGGGTGTGAACCTTCCCAAAAAAAGCAAAAATATAAAAATAAAATAAAATGCCAACTTCAAATTTGGGGTGGGGGTTAAGGCGGGGAGGGAGCCACGTCAGGTGGTGCTCAAAGCTTACTCCTGACTCTCTGCTCAGAGACAGAAAGCACCGTGAAAACAACACGCTACTCTAGAAATATTAGTCAACATGTTCTTATGAAGATATGGTCAGCAATAATTCTGCCCCAGGGAGAGACACAGGATGATACCCGGTTATAACCACGGTGTGGAGTACACAGAAGCTACCAGGGAACTGGAGCAAAGATTCTGGGTTGAAACCTTCGTTAAATTCTCTTGAGCAAAAATTTTTTAGCTTCTTTCTTCTTTCGTTTTTTGTCTACTTGCTTAACAGGGTCTCTATATAGCAGTGACTTCACAGGGCTGGTCTGAGAATTCAATTATTTTAAAAAATTGTAAAAAACACGTAAAACAGAGTTGGGATGTGGCTTGAATGGTTAAAAGTTTTCTGCCTCACATGGGTGAAACTGAACCCTTAATGTCTTTTGTTTGTCTTTGGGGGCCACATCCAACTGTGCTTGGAGTTCACTCCTGGCTCTGTGCTCAGGGATCACTCCTGGCAGGCTTGGGGGACCAGATGGGGTGTGAGGGATTGAACCCAGGATGGCCACGTGCAAAGTAAACACCCACGTAGCATCTTTCCAGCCCTGAGCTATCATTCTCAGAGCCAACACATCTATAGTCCGCTTCCCATCTGGCCTGACTTCTCATCCACCCACTCAGCCCATGTTCATTGGGCATATAACCTCTAATCAATAGTCGCCCGCACTGTCACTTGTTACTTACATATGGGGATCACAGAAGTCACCTTCAAGCCTTTGCGTAATGCGGCGATTTGTAACAAAGAACAATTTTCAAAATAAGCAAACCAGAGCAGGCGACTGCTGATTATTTCTTTCTCACAAAAACTTCGCATAGACACTTTGTGTAGGGAAGATGCTCTAAGGGCTGGAGCACGTACTTTGCACACAGGAGGGCTGGGTTTGATCCTGGGCATCGCATGGTGTAATATATAAATATAATATATATATTTTTTGGTTGGGGGGATGCACCCAAAATGGTCTGGGCCATTTCCGGCTCTGTGCTAAGGAAGGACCCTTGACTGTGCTCTGTGGACCACAAGTGGCACAAGGGGTCAATCTGGGGAAGGCAGGGTACAAGGCAAGCAAGCTGCCCTAACCCCTATACTACCTCTGCAGCCACTGAATGTAATATTTTAAACTCCCTGAGCCTTGTTGTCATTTACCTTTTGGATAAATGCACCTGGACTGTGTCTGTGTGTGCCCGGGCAACCGAGGAAGAGGGTCTCACTGAAGACTTGGTCTAAACACTGACCTGATGCACACGGCTCCTGCAGAAAGCTCTCTGCACACTGACCTGACTACGTCCATGGGCTAACATCCCATCAGGCTATTTTTGCTGCATCCCAAGCAGTGCTGGAGGAGGCCCAGGGGAGGTACAGTGATTCTGGACTCCCGGGCATTTCCTGTCCTGGTCTGAGGATGAGGTGCTGCTCAGACCCTCCGTTGCCCGGGACCAGCGGGGTCACTCCACTGGGGCCATGCTGGCTCATGTCTGGGGAGATTCCAGGGCTATACCTGGCCATGCTAGGGGGCTCAGAATGTGTCAGGGACTGGACTGTGGTCAGGTATAAGCAATGGGTATGCCCCTGGCCCTAACTAATCATTTTTTAAAACTGGTGTGTGTGTATGTGTGTGTGTGTGTGTGTGTGTGTGGTGTGTGTGTGTGTGTGGAGCGGGGGTAATATGGGTGAGTGTGGGCATGGGGGCAAGGTGAGGATGCGGGTAAGGGTGGGGATGTGAAGGATGTAAAGGGGAGATGTGGAGTGTGTGCGGGATGTGGGGTGAGCGCACGGGGTAAGTGAGGGGTGGGGAAGAGGGTGGGGATGTGGGATATGTGTGGGTTGTGGAGACAGAGTGGGGATGTGGTGCGTGTGGGGGTGAAATGGATGGGAGTAGGGGGTATGTGTGGGATGTAGGGTGTGTGGGGATGTGGGTGTGTGGGGGGGTGTGAGGGTGTGTGGGGGGTGTGGGGATGTAGGGTGTGTGTGGAGTGTGTTGAGTGTGTGGGATGTGGGTGTGTGGGGTGTGTGTGGGGGGATGTGGGTGAGTGTGGTGTGTGGGATGTGTGTGGGGATGTGGGTGAGTGTGGGGTGTGCGGGGTGTGTGTGTGTGTGGATGTGAGTGTGTGTGGTGTGGGGGATGTGGGGGTGTGTGGGGGTGTTGGGTGTGTGAGATGTGGGTTTGTGGGGGAGTATGGGGGTGTGGGATGTGTGAGGTATGTGGGATGTGGGGGTGTGGGGATGTGGGTGAGTGTGGGGTGTGTGAGGTGTGTGGGGTGTGTGGGATGTGAGGGGTGTGGGGTCGTGGGGGGTGTGGGTGTGTGTGGTGTGTGTGGTGTGTGTGTGGTGTGTCAGGTGTGTGTGGGGTGTGTGTGGGGGGCATGGGGGTGTCTGTGGGACGAGCTCTGAGGGACGTGGGTGTATGCAGGTGGGACGGGTGCGGGTGGGGTGCCCGTGGGTGCCTGTGTGTGGTGCCAGCTTTGGGAGGCTGATGGTCTTCCGCACAACCGCTTCAAGGCGCCCCCCCAGAGTCGGGCTGGGAGGGGACAAGGGGGACGCCAAGGAGCCCTCGGAGACCCCGCCCACGGCCGCCTTCCGGAAACACCCAGGGCCGGCAGGGAGGAGGCCCCGGCACCGCCCCGGCCCTGGCCCCGGGAATGCCCTAAGGGCCGCACCTACCGGTCCAGGGCGCCGCTGGTGGGCATGCTGCGGGCGAAGCCGTGCACGCCCGTGCGCTGGAAGTAGGGGATGCTGGAGATGTTGGCGGCGATGACGGCCACCGAGTCCGAGGGGTTCACGAAGAAGCCGTGCTTGCCCAGGATCATGTTCCGGTCCTGCGGGAAGTGGGCGCAGGGCCACCTCAGTCCGGCCGCCGGAGAAGCCGAAAGAGCTGGCGGGGGCTTCCGGGAGACAGACCCAGAGCCCCCCACCCCCGCCCGGGCACTGGGCCCCAACACGCCCCCTCTGGGCCCCTCCACGCCCAAGGCCGGTGACGGCTTCTGCGCCTTGTGTTCATCTTTCTAATCCATGATCCAACCAAGGATCACACATTGCATTTACTAACATTTTTGCTTCTGAACATTTTGTTTGTCGTTCTTTGTTTTCTAGTTCTTAATGAAGTACCTTGAGCGAGTGTGCGAAGCCAAGACCTGTTTCATTAATTAATGACTTTATGTTAATTTCCTTTCATATCATTCATTCCTTTTTGAGGGAAGCATCTGAAAATTGAGCCCACATACGGTTAAGTATTCCTATTCTTTGATCTTTTTCAAATTGTTGCTTGGCGCCTGGCAGTTCCCAGGGCTTACTCCTGGCTCTGTGCTCAGGATACTATACGGGTTTTGGGGATTAAAACAAGGTTGGCCGCACATGTGCAAGGTTTACTATTTTACGTACTGGATTATTTTTCTGCCCCCTCATATTATTTTATAATCTGAAAAGATTGGTTTCATACTTTTGTGTTTCCTGCTTAGATGACCCAAACTAATGTTTATTTGACAGCATCACATACCCTATCGGAAGAAAACCAAAATGTTTGGAGGCAAAAGATATAATAATATTTGCGGCACTGTTGATAATGATATTCTTTTTTTTTTCTTTTTGGGTCACACCCACTGATGCCCAGGGGTTACTCCTGGCTCTGCACTCAGGAATCACTCCTGGCGGTGTTTGGGGGACCATATGGGATGCTGGGATTCGAACCTGGGTTGGCTGCGTGCAAGGCAAACGCCCTCCCCGCTGTGCTACTGCTCCAGCCCCTGATAATGATATTCTTGAAAACGAAGAGGAGAGTGAAATGGAGAAAGAAGAGACTGTAGTCATATTAAAGGCAGATCAATCAAATAAAAATTTTGTTTGAAGATGGCCAGAAAAAAAAAGAAAAGCGAGCCCCCCCCTCCCTGCGTCAGAGCCTGTGGTCTCCCTCCCCGGCCTCTTTCAAACTCTGGAACCGTCCCCCAGATCCCGAAGGAGAAAAGGTGGAGTTGGCTGTTCCCCCACCCTGAGCATCCGGGCAGCTTCCGCAGAAGGACCCGGAGCTCGGGACCCTGCCACAAGGCCTGAACCCGAGCCCTCGGCCGCCTTGGGGACCTGAGCAACGGGAGGGGGTGGTGCCCCCACCCCCCAGGCACCAGGACGGCCCCCGTGTTCCCCAACACCTCCATGAGAGGAAACGGTTCCGTCTGAAATGGAAATTGTTGGGGCCACAGCGGGCGGTGCTCAGGACTCTGGGATCTGCGCCCGGGGGCCTCTCTTGCTGGGGTTCGGGGACCGTGTGGGGCACCGGGAAGCAAACTCAGGTTGGCCGTGTGCAAGGCCAGTGCCCGGCCCGCTGGACGATCCCTCCAGCCCAGGAAACAGCAGCGTCCAGCAGTGCTAAAGACGGACAAAAACCACACCCCAGCTGTGCAGACCCTGACTGGTTGCATCCCTGACACCACACGGGACCCTGGGGGTTCCTGGCATGGCCGGGCCGGGGAGGGGGGAGCGGGGGACTGTGTCCACAGGAACTGAACTTCCAATGGGCCAAGTATCACAGTTCCCGGGAGCACTCGTGGGAGGCGCCCCAGGCCCCCTCCGGGATGGGTTTGGTCACAGAGGCTGGACAGCATCATCCCCCGATCCCACGGAGACGGACAGACAGGACCCTTATCTGCGACATGCTCACTGCTCACCCGCGTCAGGAGACAGCCGGGAACTGCCAGCGCGCTCCTGAGGCGGGTGCGTCCCGTCTCCTCACGCAGCCGACGTGGGCGAGTGACCGGGGACAGGCCCCAGCCCTGGGGGACCCATGAGGGCCCGCTGAACCTCCCTCGGGGCTCCGAGACCCCGACAGGCGGGGGAAGCGCCTCCCCTCTGACCCTCAGAGCCAGGCCCGGCACCCCACCGCTCCTGGTGGGCACGGGTGCGTGAAGCACGCGGGGGACGCTGGTGGGGACGCAGAGGGTCCTGTCGGAGTGATGCCAGGGGCCATGAGGGACCCGCTGCCCGCGGTCACTCACAGGCCCCTGGGGCTGGGTGGAGGCAGCCCCCCTCCTCTCTGCAGGGTCCGCTGGGCCCCCCGGCACCCCTGCAGGCTCCTGCACCTACCCCGTCGCCGTCGAAGGCCGCCCCAAAGTCGTGCTCCCCCGACTTCATGGTCTCCACCAGGTCCGCCGCGTACGTGAGGTTGGGGTCCGGGTGGTGGCCGCCGAAGTCCTCCAGGGGGACGCAGTTCACCGCCGAGTTGGCGGGCGCCCCGAGCTCTTCACACAGGATCTTCTTCACATAGGGCCCCACGACTGCGGGGAGCAGCAGGAGGGACAGTCAGGCCCACAGGCCCGGGGCTGCAGGGTGGACTGGGGGGACAGTGGCCACAACGTGGCCCAGTGAGAGGGCTCGGGGCCGGCCATGAGTGTGGCTAAAGCAGAAGGGCCACAAGGAGGCAGGAGGGCCGGAGCCAAGGAACAACGGGCAGGGGGTTGCCTTGCAAGTGGCAGGCCTGGGTTTGATCTCTGGCACCCCATACGGTCCCCTGAGCACTGCACATAGGAGTAATTCCTGAGTGCAGAGCTGGGAGGAAGCCCTGAGCATTGCTGGGAGAAGAAAGGGGAGGAGGAGGAGGAGGAGGAAGAGGATAGGGAGAAGGAGGAGAAGGAGGAGAAGGAGGAAGAGGAAGAAGAGGATAGGGAGGAGGAGGAGGGGGAGGAGGAGGAAGAGGAAGAAGAGGATAGGGAGGAGGAGGAGGGGGAGGAGGAAGAAAGGAGGAAGAGGAAGAGAAAAAGAGGGGGTTGGAGCAGTAGCACAGCGGGTAGGGCATTTGCCTTGCATGCAGCTGACCTGGGTTCGATTCCCAGCTTCCCATATGGTCCCCTGAGCACTGCCAGGAGTAATTCCTGAGTACAGAGCCAGGAGTAACCCCTGTGCATCGCCAGGTGTGATCCAAAAAGAAAAAAAAAGAAGAGAAAAAGAGGAGAAGAAAAATGAGGAGGAGGAGAAGAAATAGAAGGAGGAGGAGGAGGAAGAGAGGAGGAGGAGGAGGAAGAGGAGGAGGAGGAGGAGGAGGAGAAGGAGAAGAAGAAGAAGAAGAAGAAGAAGAAGAAGAAGAAGAAGAAGAAGAAGAAGAAGAAGAAGAAGAAGAAGAAGAAGAAGAAGAAGAGGAGGAGGAGGAGAAGGAAGAGAAGGAAGAGGAGGAAGAGAAGGTAGAGGGAGAAGAGGAGGAGGAGGAGGAGGAGGAAACAATGAGGTGAGGTGGGGTGGGGTCAAGCGGTGGAGGCTGCCCCCCACTTGCATGGGGCACGGCTCCCCATCTCCTGTGCCCCGCCCCCGGGGCAGCCCGGGGTCCCAGAGCAGGACCTGCAGCGAAGACTCTGGATTCCCACTGCAGTGCGAGGAGGCTCCAGGCCTGGGGACGCTCGTCCCTCTCCCCGCCCTCCATGCACCCGGCCCACTGCGCCAGGCCAAGGAGAGCGGCCCCTGCGGGCGGACGCGGGGGAGGAGGCGTGAGAGAACTCACAGAAGCTACGAGAAGAGCTGGGGCCGAGACACGCAGGGCAAGGCCATCCGCACCGCCAGAGACAGGCTCTCAGATGGACCCTGGACGTGCCCGCGTCACCCACGGAGCTGCCCTCTCCCTCCCTCCCCCTCTGACAAACCGATAGGAGCGACCCCCGCCAGACCCGGGAAGGACACGCCTCCCGGAGGGGCAGCCGGGGGTGGGGGTCCATCACAGGAAATACGGTGAGGGCGGGGTGGACGGCGTTTCCCCACGGGGGCCGCATGCCAAGGGGGCTTGTGACGTCACGGAGAGATGCAGACGCCGAGGCCTGAAGCCCAGTTCCTGCGACCAGCTCCGTCCAGGGCGCCGGGCAGCCCGTGGTGCAGCGAGAGCCAACCGCCGGGGTCCGGTTCCCTGTGTCAGCAGCCGTCTCCGCCCCGGGCACAGGCCCCAGGGAGCCAGAGGGGACAGAGACACATCCCGCTGCTCCTGGACTCAGTCCTCCCAGAGGAGGCACCGTGCGGGGGGCCGTGAGGAGGGGGCCGGGCTGAGGACATCCGGCCCCACTAAGAGCCACCCCCCACCCCCACCCGGGGAAGAGCAGGGGGTGTGCAGAGGAATGGGCGCTATCTCCTGCAGGGGAGGCGGGTGCTCCCCAGGGCCCAGTGCTCGAAATGGAAACGCCGACCTTCACACTTGCCCGGCAGGAGGAATGTCGCTGCTATTTTTGCTGCAGACAAATTAGATTTTATCGGAGTGACCCCGGCTGGGGAAGGCTGCAGAGTCACGCCTGACTCCACCGTGTGGCCTCTGCGGTAGAGCCTCGTGGGGCGGGGTGGGGTGGGGGGTCCTTCCCCTAGACCCCCCCCCCCACAGTGCAGGGAGCGGCTGGAAGCCGAGGCGGGGGGGCGCCCTACCTCCGTGCATGGCGTCGATGCGGATCTTCAGACGGTTGGGGCCAGACAGCAGCTCCTTGAGGGCGCTGAAGTCAAAGATGTTTCTCAGCATGGCGGCGTACGCTTCCACCGAGTCCACGATTTCCACTGGGGGGAGCGAGCAGCATTAGAGGGTGCGAGAGGGCTGAGCGACAGGGCAGCGGGGTCAGCGCTTGCCTTGCACGCAGCCGACCTAAGTTCAAGCCCCGGCATCCCATAGCGTCCCCCTGAGCACCACCAGGAACCATTCCTGAGTGCAGAGCCAGGAGTAACCCCTGAGTACTGCTGGGTGTGACCCTCCCCCCCAAAAAAAAATACCTGAAAGATGCAGGAACTGGGCACATGAAGAAGCACTAGCCTCACAGAGGATTCAGTTGCAAGCCGGCGCGCCTGTTTCTAAAGGACAGCTCTTAAACAGCTCCAAGTGACCCAGGCCATGCCACGCGATTTTATTTCATCCTAACTGGCAAATGACGCTGAAACCAAGACCCTACAGACAGGCCTACCAGATATAGATGGACAAGGTGGGTTGCGCTCTCTCTCTCTCTCCCCCTCCCCTTTCTCTCTCTCTCTCTCTCCCTCTCTCTCTCTCTCCTCTCTCTCTCTCTCCCCTCCCCTCTCTCTCTCCCCGCTCTCCTCTTTCCCACTGTTTTTGCAAAACCAGCTTTGCAGAAAACTGTTGCAACAGTTTGCAGAAAGGACTAGCAGAAATTCACACTCCTGCAACAGTTTCTGACTTTGATTTATTTATTTATTTATTTAATTATTTATTTATTGCTTTTGGGGTCACTCTTGGCTCTACACTCAGGAATTACCCCTGGCAGTGCTCAGGCGACCATATGGGATGCCGGGAATCGGACCCGGGTTGGCCGTGTTCAAGGCAAACACCCTACCCGCTGTGCTATCGCTCCAGCCCCTGACTTTGATTTTTTAAAACAGAAAAAAGGAAGGGGCCGTTCTGGAGCGATGGGACAGAGGTGAGAGAGCTCAGCTTGCACGACGCTGTCCCGGGTTTGAACCTTGGCATCTCATCTGGCCCCCTGAGCACGGCCAGGAGTAATTCCTGAGAGCAAAGCCAGGAGTCACCCCTGAGCATCGCCAGGTATGGCCCCCAAATTGAAAATAAAATAAAGAAAGAAAAATGTCTAAGAATGATTGCAAGTTGTGTTTTTGGAGGGAAGAGAGAGAAAACACATCTTTGTTCTGTTTGAACACCCACCTCCTGGTTTTCAAAACACAGTCTGCAAAGAGGCTCCAAGCCCCTCCTTCTCCCTGTAGGACAGTCCCTGAACCCCAGCTCACATCCCTAAGCCATGTCAAGTCTTTCCCTTCTGGCATCATCTGGTGCAGTATTTAGATTCCTGGCCCAGGGCATGACGGGCCCTCACACCCCTTCAAAAGCCCTATTTTACAGATGAGAAGCTCAAGGTCAGAACAGTAGAGGCGTATGCCCGCACAGCTGGGAGGGGGCAGCTGGGGATTTAGACACAGGTGCCCCTGATGGTAAATGGGCCTTGCTCCCACAAGGCTCGTCCGGCCATTGCCATGGCTCGAGTATGTTTTGGTGTTATGGCAACAGGAAACCCGACACCTACTCTCCGGTCCTTTATCAAGCCCAACTACCAGCAAGACTTAAAGGTTAAAAAGGGGGAACTATCCAAGACAGGAAGTATGGCTTTGTATACAGCCCACCCAGTTCAATTCCTGGCTGCATGCAGTCCCCCTGAGCACCACCAGGGGTCACTCCTGAGCAAGGAGCCCGGAGTAACCTTTGTGCACTGCTGGGTGGGACTCAAAAACACCAAAAAAGATTCTTTAAGAAAAAAAAAATAATAATAATAACACATTAAAAGCCAGGGAGATCCTACAGCATGTAAGGTGCATACCTTGCATGCAGCCAACCTGAGTTTGAACCCCACCACTTCATGTGGCCCCTGAGCACGGCCAGGAGTGATCTCTGAGCACACAGCCAGGAGTAAGCCCTGAGCACGCCCAGGTGTGGCTCAAAAATAAGTAAGTTTTTATTTTTTTATTGTTATTTTTTAAAATGATTTAAAGCTTATATTACATAAGTCTTTTTACCCAATTTGTAATTTGTTAAGTTTATTCTTAGATGATTGAGGTTTTTTTTTTTCTTTTTGGGTCACACCTGGCAATGAACAGGGGTTAATCCTGGCTCTGCACTCAGGAATCACCCCTGGCGGTGCTCAGGGGACCATATGGGATGCTGGGAATCGAACCCGGGTCGGCCACATGCAAGGCAAACACCCTACCCGCTGTGCTATCTCTCCAGCCCCATAAGTAAGTTTTTAAAAGGTTTAACACATTGATGTGGGCATGTACTACCAGTGGCTCACATCAGGTTTAATTTAAATTGTGGCTTAATTAACACAAATCACAGCACCCATTCCCATGTCAGCTTGTTAACGAATTGTTTTATATAAACTATGCAATAGAAGGATTTAATATGCTGCTCCTCAATGCAGAACACCAGCGAGGGGGAGCCCCTGAGCACCCCTGGGAGTAACCCCCAAAATAAAATCCAGTGACTCACTCAGCACTCTGTCCATGAAAGCAGAGAGCATGAACGGGATGCGGCCGAAATCCCGGCACGTATTTTTATTTTCTGTACTTTGTGTGTGACACGGGGGCTGGGAGTGCTTAATCCACCTTGTTTACTCTTTTTTTAAATTAGGAAAATGCTTTTTTTTTTTTTTTTACTATTTCTACACTGGATTTTTTCCCCCCTCTGTCCGTTTCGATCTGTTGTTCTGGTTTTGAAACCTTACCCAGAATTACCATGCAGTTTGTCATGAGCTGAGTAGACACCATCTGGTGCCGTTTCTTTTAGCATCTGCTCACTCTGAGCATCGCCCATGACCTCCTGACCTGGAAGCAGGAAGCTGGTGAATGCAGCCCCTCCCAGCCGCCCCCCTGCCGTGCTCAGCCTCGTGTGCCAGCTCCATGGCTCCTGCCTAGGCTAATTCACAGGAGTGGGAACCAGCAGATAGACTTACGAGGCATCACTAGCATCCCTCTATTTATGTATTATCTAGTCTTTATGTACAGTCCCCACGGAAAAGGTAAGTCCATACAAGGAAGCTGACGCTTTTATTTTTTTTAAACCCTGTTCCTCTGGCGGTCAGGACTTCCTGGGATCCGAACGTTACTGAAACACCAAGAATTGAAGAAACTCTCCAGGTGTTTTCTAAACGTGTGTCCAGGAAATGCCCAAAGGCCACTTTCTGGCAGGTGCAAACAAAAGCGCATTCCCCCAGCTGTGACCGGGACGAAGAAAGCCCGTTAGGAAAGGGCTTGTGGGAAAAACTGGACAAAGATTTCTTCCCTTGATGACGGTGATGCCCTCAGTGACATTCAGTGACAAGTTGACAACCAGCAGGGGGTTTCAACTGAGTCCTGAAAAGAATCTGATTTAACTGTACTGAATAGTAGCACAGTAAAAACAATGGATTAAATTAAGATCAAAGCCTCAAAAGGAAAAGGAACATGATGACCTCTCAGTATCTGTATTGCAAACCAGACTGCCCAAAAAAGAGAGGTGTGAGGTGTGTGTGTGGGGTGTGTATGTGTGTGTGTGTGTGTGTGTATGTGGGGAGGGAGGGGGGGGAGAGAGAGAGAGAGAGAGAGAGAGAGAGAGAGAGAGAGAGAGTGCCTCCCTTTCCTTCCAGGAGGGAAACTGGGGACGCTGGTGGTGGGAAACATCCACTGGTGAGGAAACAGGTGTTGGGACACCGTATGACTAAAACCCGACTATGAGCAACTTTGGAACCGTGTATCTCACAGTGATCCAATAAAAAAATAAAATAATAGGGACCAGAGCGATAGCACAGCGGGTAGGGCGTTTGCCTTGCACGCGGCCAACCCGGGTTCGATCCCCGGCATCCCATATGGTCCCCTGAGCACCGCCAGGAGTAATTCCTGCGTGCAAAGCCAGGAGTAAGCCCTGAGCATCGCTGGGTGTGACCCCCCCAAAAAATAATAAATAATAATAAAATCAAAGCCTCTGCTTCATCAGCAGTCACACCCAAAGCTGCATCCCACCTCCCTGCTGGGAACTTGTTCCGGGACCCTTCTCAGTCTCTGTTTCCTCATCGGGAATAAACGAGCTACGTCACTCCAGTGCTGCCCTCTTGGGGCTGCTGTGAGACTATGAAGAAAGCAGCAGGGGACGGTCCTAGCACGTCACGGCAACTCCATGCACCTTCGCCACAAATGAACTCTCCCAGGCCTCCTGGTCCAGGCCACCCATCTTACAGGTGTGGCAACTGAGGCTTGGGGATGCAGAACGGCCACCTCAGAGTCACGTGGCGGATCACAGGCTCAGGGCACCTGGATCTTGGGACTCCCAACTCTCGCCCTGCCCCTTCCTGCCCACACGGCCGAGCTTGGCAGCCAGCCTCTCCCCAGCGTGGAAAGATCCACGCCCCTCCCCACAGCAACCTGCTGAGAACCCCCGAGTGTGAACGGTTCCAGCTGAAACCGGGAGCGGGGCCGGAGGGAGGACGTGCCTGTGAAGGGCTTGAACTTGTTCTCCAGGTCAAACTGCTGCTTCCCCAGGACGCCGAGGTCGACCTTCAGGTCCGGGCAAATCGCGTACTCCTCGATGGTCTTGCTGATCTGGAAGATCTTGTCCGTTATGGCTTCCGGGGCGGGGCCTGGGAGGCACACAGCAAGCAGCGGGTCACGTGGCGCGGCTGGACACTGATGGACCCGGAGCCCACCCGGGCCCCCTCCCCCACTCCAGGTGCACGGCCCGGCCCCGGCATTGGCCCCGGCATCGGCCCCGGCCCCGGCCCCGGCCCCGGCCCCGGCAGCCAAAGCCTGGGAGTTGGTACGATCACGTCCCACCTGGGGCTCCCCAGCTGCAGAAGCAACGCGGGAAACACATCGACTCGGCCATGGGTCAGCGCCCGGGGGGTCTCGGGCACCCACCCAAGACCCGGGCGGGAGGGTCCTGTAGCTACCAGGGCACACTCACCGCCGTTGGCAATGTTGAACTTGATGCCGAAGTCTCCGTTGGGGCCCCCGGGGTTGTGGCTGGCCGTCAGGATGATCCCCCCGATGGCGTTGATCTTCCTGATGATGCAGGACACGGCCGGGGTGGACAGGATCCCGTTCTGGCCGATCACCAGGCGCCCGATCTGCAAGGAAGCACCGAGCCCACGCTTCACAGCCCGCCGGCGGAGGGAACCCCGGGGCCAGGCAGGCACGCTGCTTTCGTTACTGTCCTTTTTTTTTTTTTTTTGCTTTTGTTTCTTTGGACCAGTGTGGCAGTGCTCAGGGGGCCGTATAGGATGCCCGGGGATTGAACCCGGGTCAGCTGCATGCAAGGCTGTCGCGCCAGCCTGGTGAGCTGCTCTAATGAACACATGCAGCCCGGCTGAGGGGCTGTTCTGCTCTCCAGTAGGAGCCTGTGGCGATGTTACGCACCATCATGGTGGAAGCGGAATCCCTGGAACTCAGTTGTTTGGGGGAGTGTGTGATCCCGTGGGGTGGGAGCAGCACAGGAAGACCCCGGCGAGAGCATGCAGAGAATTTGCTCCTGCTTTCCCTCCCATTCCACGCCAGATTCATAGCAGGACAGGCTTGGGAAATGGTGAGAAAATGAACACTTATAGCCCATTCAGTGCGGCTGGAGCCATAGCACAGCGGTTGGGCGTTCGCCTTTCACGCAGCTGACCTGTGTTCGATTCCTCTGCCCCTCTCCGGGAGCCCGGCAAGCTACCGAGAGTATGGAGCCCGCACGGCAGAGCCTGGCAAGCTACCCGTGTGCATTGGATATGCCGAAAACAGTAACAATAAGTCTCTCAATGAGACGTTACTGGTGCCCGCTCGAACAAATCGATGAGCAACGGGATGACAGTGACAATCACAGTGACAGCCCATTCAGTTACATTTTCAAAAAAAGGGAAGTGTTTTTTTGGGTTGTTTTTTTTTTTTTTTTTTTTTGCTTTTCGGGTCACACCCCGCGATACACAGGGGTTACTCCTGGCTCTGCACTCAGGAATTATTCCTGGCGGTGCTCAGGGGACCCTATGGGATGCTGGGAATCGAACCCAGGTCAGCCGCGTGCAATGCAAATGCCCTACCCGCTGTGCTATCGCTCCAGCCCTGATTTCTTCTCTTTAGAAGAGAAAAAATGTTGGGCTGGAGAGACAGTACAACAGGTGGGCCACTCGCCTTGCATGCAACTGACCTGGGTTCGATCCCTGGCACCCCATATGGTGTATCCCCTGGTTCCCCGGGGTGCACCTCTGAACACTGAGCCTTCTGGGGCAGGGTCCACGTCTGCTCTACTCTTGGGGGGGAGGGGGGCGACCGGGCTGTCACCCGCTCCTGCAGGGGCTCACCGAACATCTGGAATCCAGCGTCTGCTTGTGGCACACATGGTCATGAGTTCGAGTCCCGGCTGCCCCCCATGTGCTGACGGGCACCCTGGGTGGCTCTGCCTCGTGTGAGCCCCAGCTGCAGCACAGCCTGCGGGAGCACCATGCAAAGGAGCACATACCCGGAAAGGCTGTGTGTGAGCACTGCAGCAAGTCCCCCTCTCCCCAGAGCGCTAAGGGGACCGACCCCAGGATGTCCGCGTGTGAGTGACACGACCAAAGGAGCACAGACTCTGGGAGCACCACCACTGAGCATCGTGGCAGCTGCTCTCCCTCTCGGGCCTGCCCCTTTCCAGAGCACTGTCCCTCGAGGCACGCCCAGGAACCTGGGCATGAGACTGGTCTGTTCCATCCTCTTTCCCTGGGAGATGCCAGCGGTGCCCGCACGGCTCCTGACGCAGTTTCCCCAGCCGCTCTCCCCCGCCCCTGCTGGCCCTGGCTCCGCACCTTCCCTCCCCTCCTCAGAGACCTTCCTGCCTTCCGCCCTGGAGTCCGGAAATCGCACGTCCAGAGACACAGGCAAAAGCCAGCACGGCTGACAGCAGCCTGAACTCACCAAGCACGTGGCGGGACGGTCCACGAGAGCTGAAGGGGCAGCCCCGGGGGTCGCAGGCCCCCACAGACACCCCCCGCCCACAGACCGCATCAGGGCATGCCGGAAGCAGTTGCTGGGTGCCACCAGCCACACCCCCACCCCGGGACCGAGGCCACCAGGTTCCACTGGTGGAGGGCGTGTGGCCTCTGCTGGCAGCGGGAGCAGACGTGGACCCTGCCCGGGCTAGTGGGGGCCGCGCGGGGGGAGGAGATGCTGAGCACGGACAGGGGGAGACGCCCCAGCCAGAGCTCACACACCAACTCCACGCTCAGAGCCCACAGAGCCCGTGTCTGCACACGCCTGGCCACAACACAAACGCAAAATGAAAACAACAGAAGAAATCCAGGGGCCTGAGCGATAGCACAGCGGGGAGGGCGTTTGCCTTGCATGCGGCCGACCCAGGTTTGATCCCCGGCATCCCATATGGTTCCCCGAGCACCGCCAGGAGTGATTCCTGAGTGTAGAGCCAGGAGTAACCCCTGTGCATCGCTGGGTGTGACCCAAAAAGAAAAAAAAAAAGAAATCCTTTCTGGGCTCCCAAACATCTGCCAACTTGGGCTCACTCCTCCATCAGCCTCGTCTTCCTGCCCGTCCTCCTCTCTCACCATCAGCTCTTTCCCTCGGCACCCACCTGGCTGATCTCCCATGGTTCCCCTAATAGTTTAGGGTCAAACATGGTAGGGAGTGACTGTGTAATGTTTTACCTGGAGGTGAGCTGGGCAAGAGAAAGCAACCTGGAGGTTTGATCCTGGCAGCCCAGACGGTCCCCTGGGCCCATCAGGAGTAACTCCTGAATGCAGAGCCAAGAGTAAGCCTGGGCACCACCAGGCACAACCTCCCCCACCAAACCAAAAAAAAAAATTATTATTTTTAAACTGAGTTTACAACAGGGCTGGAGTGATAGCACAGCGGTTGGGCTTTCGCCTTTCACGCGGCCGACCCGAGTTCGATTCGTCCGTCCCTCTCGGAGAGCCTGGCAAGCTACTGAGAGTATCGAGCCCACGAGGCAGAGCCTGGCAAGTTCCCCGTGCGTATTGGATATGCCAAAGACAGTAACAATAAGTCTCTCAATGAGAGACATTACTGGTGCCCGCTCGAACAAATCGATGAGCGACGGGATGACAGTGACAGTGACAGTGACAGTGAGCTTACAGGTGGTGTTGTATATGTAGCTGACAGGGGCTCTTGGGACAGTAGTGGAGGGGAGCAAGCACGCTAGTGATGGTGCTAGGAATAATATGTGCATGGAAAGTATAATTAAAAGTATTGTAAATTCTGGCACTTCAATAAAAATAGTAAAAAAGAAAATGGTGAAAAAAAAAGTGACCTGGAGTTTTTTTTTATGTTCCACAAAGGAAATACTGTTCCCTCGTCTGTGCCCTGCCAGCGGCACATGGACGTTCTCTGCTCATCCTAGAGTTTCTGTGTGCATTGATTCTGTGTTCAGGGGATTGAATCAGCTCTGCTCAGAGGAGAAACGGAGCCCGCCTCTGTTCTCCGGGGGGCATTCTAATCGCCTGAAAATGCAGACAGCTTGATGCAAATAAAAATAGAGAAACCTGGGGCTGGAGCCTTTGCACAGCGGGTAGGGCACTTGCCTTGCACGCGGCCGACCCGGGTTCAATCCCCGGCATCCCATATGGTTCCCCGAGCACCGCCAGGAGTAATTCCTGAGTGCAGAGCCAGGAGTAACCCCTGTGCATCGCCAGGTGTAACCCAAAAAGCAAAAAAAAAAAAAAAATTAAAAAGTAGAGAAACTGGGGCCAGAGGAAGAGCCCCAGGGTTGAGGTGCAGACAGGCTTGCAAGCCGCTGATGCCAGGTAGATTCCTGGCCCCACCCAGCCCCCTAAAATCACTGGGTGCAGCCCTGGAGGCCCCGAGCATGGCTGGGACTGCCCAGGGCGCCTCCCGCAGGCGAGGCCGAGTAGTGCCGCACACTAGGCCCTGGCTCTGAGCTACTGGCCCAGCCGGCCCCGAACACTGCTTGGGAGGCCCCAGTAGGCAGAAAACGGAGAAACTTCCCACAAAGCCTGACTAGACGTGATGGCCACGGGAACACTGGGGGAAGGACAGGGAGGGGCCAGGGGACGGTGCAAAGGGCTGGAGCACAAGCTCCGTGCGCCCAGGAACCTCTGCGCGTATCTTGCCTTCAGATCTCCACACAGGGACGCGGAAGGAGTCGGGACCAGGGTCCTGGCTGCAGAGACAGGACAGAGGGAGGCACCAGCCCTGCACACGGCCGAGTCCAGGCCGACCCCCAGCACTGCACGGGGGTCTCCGAGCACAGAGCCCGTAGGAAGTCCCTGGGCAGGATCCAACTTCCCCCACCCTGTTCCCACTCCAAATGATGCAAGGCCCCCCAGAAAAGGAGAAGTCCAAACAGTGTAAGATCTGGGCGACAATAACAGACGAAAGGGCCACCGTGTCACTAGATGTCTAAGGAATGCCAGAAAATAGCAAGATTGCTTTATTTATTTATTTATTTATTTATTTAGGCTTTGGGGGGAGGTTCCCACCCAACGATGCTCAGGGGTTACTCCTGGCTCTGCACTCAGGAATCACTCCTGGCCATGCTCAGGGGACCCTATGGGATGCTGGGGATCGAGGCCAGATTGGCCCCATGCAAGGCAAACGCTCTCCCCGCTGTGCGATCGCTCCAGCCCCAGGAGAATTTGCCTTAAAGGCAACATGATTTTTAGAGTAAGGAATGTCCTTGTGAAAGCCTGGACATATTGCCTGGGCTGCCCCCGCGCTAACAAATAGGCAGAGACCCTCTTTAGTCCATTATTATCGCTGAAACGCATTACTGAACAAACCTCCCGAGCATAAATCTGAGACAGCCCGTGGGGGCTTCCCGAATTACACATTCCCAGCACTCCGCGTACATCCTTCGAGCTCCACACAGAAAGGAAACGAAGCCAAATATATCACCGCGGAGAGGACAGCAGGCCAGATCCACTCCACAGGCCAGATCGACGCCGAGAAGAAATAACGTTCCACCCACTGCCTCTCAAAAGATCCAAAGCGTCTTAATTGCATTCCCGCCGCAGCTCTCTGCCAAGGTGAAATTTACGGCACGTCCCATCTTATCTGAGAAGTGAGTAGGTTTCATAATCATATCCTCGTCAAGTGCTTTCTCGGCTTTTTTTTTTTTTTAACCCAAGAGGTATTATTTCGATTCTGAAACTAAAAGAAACCCGGGCGTTCTAAACCACGGGATCTAAAAACACTTTCACGTTGAATTTGGCAGCGTGCGCGTTTTAATTTGGCTTCGGCGATCACACCTGTTAGTTTAGTGTGTAACTAACACGGGCTGGGAAGGAGCAGAGGCTGCAGGCTCGGTTTGCAATGCTAAATTCTGCTTTCAGAACCGGCATGGCTTCCAGGAAGAAAACACAGCAGGATTTTTGGTTGGTTTTTTTAATTTGGTTGGTTTTACTTTTTTCTTTTTTTTTTCTTAATTTTAAAATGCTAAAGGGGTGTGTGTTCAGAATATCACTAAGGATCATCCAAAGCACTAAAAATAAATTTCTGGTCCCACGTCAGAATTTGCAGAGCAAAATAAATGGCAGTAGCCCGTGCCCACCTCCTGGTAAGTTGTGCAAATCGTTCGACAACCAGGACCAATGCTTTTCTGGTGCCAAGGTCCCTCCGATTAGCCAATTCAACCAACTTTTTCTGACGCTTGTAAGCAGAGGCTCCTTACACCCGGGTCACACGAGAGTCATTATCTCTACGCAGTCACACAGGCGGGCTGCACACGGGGCCTCTCTGTGCCCAGGGTTATTCTAAGCGGGTCCCCCAGAATGGCTGCTTCCGGGCACATACACTTCACATTCCCCAGGTTCATCCTCCCCCCACCCCCCCACCCCCCCACTCTGCCCGGGGCCTTCCCGCCTGGCTACCAGGATCCAGAAACAACCGCCAGTCCTGCCTTCTGTTACCCTGTTTGACAAGTGACTGACCGCCAACAAGGAAGCCATTGAAGAAACAACACAGTTCTTCCTGCCCGCCTGGTTCCAGCCTCCCCAGGGCTCGGAAGCCCCGGGAGCTGCAGGGAATGCGGGCGGGCCAGGCTGGCTAAGGCCGGGGATGCGCTTTCACTGTCTGAAAAGCAACCAGGAGTGGATGAAGCCACAGACAAGCAAGCAGCGAAAGGAGTTCGCAGCACCACCCCGCCCTGCAGCATTTTTTTCCAGAACCTTCCGGCAAGGTAGAAATCTCAGCCATCACGAGAAAACACGACTGCTCCCGAGGCAGGAGAGACAGTCGGGGGGGGGGGGGGGGCGGGGGGGGGGGTTAGTAAGGTGCTTGCAGTGCTGCCCAGCCGAGTTCCATCAGGCCCCTCAGGCACAGGGCCCCTCCCGCCCCCCCCCCCCCCGGGAGTCAGCCCTGAGCACTGCTGGGAGGAGCTGACTCCTCACACCAAAAAGAAATCCTCCCACTGGTTGTTAGTAGAACTAAGGCATCTGCCCCGGGCCACGCTCTGCCCGTTGACTCCCGTTGGCATCCAAACGCACAGCAGGCCGGGCGGAAGGAAACGCACCCCGTTGGCGGCCGCCATCTGCACCACCGTCTCCAGGGCCGACCTGTTCCAGTAGCGTCCGTCCCCTCCGGCCACCAGGGACGCGCCCTGGCGGTCTCTGAGGTCGATGGAGAAGAAGAAGCTCTGGACGAAGTTCTCCAGGTAGCAGGGCTGCTCCTCGAAGTGAGACGTGGGTCGGCACAGCCCCCCGGGCCCTGCCCGCTGGTCGGGGTAGGGCGCCGTGGGGAGGGTCAGCAGGGGGAGCGGCCCTTCCTCCGGCCGCCAGCACCTGCCGTAGATCCAGCCTTCCAGATGGCTCATGCCGCCCGCCGGGGCCCCCCCACCCCTGAGAGCCCCCAGATCGGGGAGAAGAACCCCCCCCACGTCCGTCTCTCCGGCTGGAAGCTGCCCCTGGGTCGTCGGTGGAGCTAAGCTAGGGGTGGTCCCGACCAGCCCCGACCACGGAGGAGCAGCGGGGCTTCTGCCCTGACATCGCCTCGGGGGCCCCCGGGGGCCACACGCGCACCCACAGCCCCGCAGGCGACCGCATCCAACGCTGTCCGCATGAGGACTCTGCAGCCCGGCGGGCGCGATGCCCTTCGATTATTTTTGCCTCCTTCCCCACGGGGGCGGAGAGGCTCCCGCGGCGCCTGTGGGCAGCGGACTTCTGTTACAAACACCAGGTGGC